>NW_011948420.1:2538898-2563806 GCF_000503995.2 Ceratosolen solmsi marchali
CCTCGTCATTCCACTGCCGTTCATCGGTGTTGATGGTACAGACGCGTGCGGCAAAATTTTCAATGTTGCCGATGGCATCAAAGCTGCTTGTCCTCTTAAACAAGGCGTCGAGTATATATATAAAAATGAATTTCCCATTTTGACTGTATATCCAACGGTAAGTACAGTAAATCTTATAAATTATATAAATATAAATTATATAATTATATATGAAAAAAAAAATATATATATATATATTATATATATATATATTATTATATATTATTATATATAAAAAATTATATATAAAAAAAAATATAATTATATAAAGTAAATTATATAAATTCCAATAAATTAAAAGAGATGTTAAATAATAAATCGATACAACAATATAAAAAATATATCGTAATTTTAATTTATGATTTATGTTCTACGATAACTAGTTTTTACGTCTTACTACATTTATCTATATTGGAAGAAATAATAATTTGAGTGTACTTGGACTGAAGAATGTATTATCAAATTTTTTCTACTTGCATATCTATTAAATTGAATATATATGAATAAAATGAATATGTTTAAATATATGTTATAAAATTCTTGTAGGGTTTAATATAATATAAAATAATTTGACTATTTTCATAAAGTAATTGTTTAGTTAATATTTTTTTCATTTGTATGAATCTTTAATGTAATATTATGCAATAATAACGAAGACTATATTATTCTGTTATCTATTATTCAATATTTTACTATTAAATAGTAAATAATTGCGTGTATTAAAGATATAAAAGCAAATATTGTTGAAGTTCATGAATAAAGGTAACAAGCAGTTCATTATTAATAAATATCTTATGATGAGAAGTGTTATATACTATTTCTATAAGAATTATTTAAAAACATTGTATTTTGACGCAAATTTTAGAAAATTTTATAACATTACAATTACATTATATATTCAATATAATTTTATTGATTTCATGATCATTTAAATTATAACTTTTCTATCTTTTCATTTGGTTTTATGCTTTCAATATTTCTAAAATTTACTTTATTATTATTTAAAACACGATTAATCAATTTTTATTCTTTAAAATTTTTATTTTCTTATTATTTAATATATAATTAAGTATAATAAAAAAATTATGAGTAAATAGTGTTATAGTTTTATGCTATTCAATATCGTCCATACTTATTTAATATTAAAGTGATTACTATACATTATATTAAAATGGAATTACTTTCGATCACTATTAAATTTATAATATACACAATTATTTTTAGTAAATTAAAATGAAGTATCCGTGTTTTTTTCGAAAATATAATTATAATTTTCATAATTTAATTTGAAGCTATTATACTTCAGCATTTATGTATACAAAAAAATACGGTTTCTTATGTTACATATTAACATAAAATTACGTGAGTTCCTTACAAATCAATACAAATTTAAATGAATATAAGTAATCGACAAACATATATACTCAAGTTTTAATATGAATTTCAGTCATTGTTTAACAAATTTCAAAAAATTTAACAAATAATCAAGTATTTCATATTACTTATGAATTAATTTATTAATTGTTTATGCATTTTATTAAAAATTGTAATATTTATTAAGAAATATTTTCAAAATCTATAACATATCTTGAAAATAAGTTGATTTTTCAAATAATAAATAATCATTGAAATTATTTATATTGTTTCAGGTTGCACTAACTGTACATTGGGCTTTACAAGAAAAAAATAATGATATTACTTGCTTTGAAGTACCATCAAGAATAGTATAAGAGAAGAAATTATTACTTTTAAGATTTTAGTAAATAAGATAATATACTTTCCAATTCTTATGTTAATCATAAAATTTTAAAACTTTATTATAATGAAAATCATTCATTTATATCTGAGTAAATTTTTTAATAAAAACTAAAATTTATATGTTTTATAAGCTTATTATTTTATTTTTATAAGCTCACTTTTAGTGTAAATAAAATTCCAAGCTGTATAAAGATTTCACGATACTTACCTACAAAATTATTATCCTAACTATTTTAATATTTAGTATAATAACGACAAATGAATCATTTACTTTCAAACTTAAATATCATTATTATAATTCTGCTTCAAAATATATGCAAAAATACAGGTTTATTCTTGAAATTTAAAAAAATTTTCCTTATCTTAAATTATTTTTATTGAAATACCATCATTAAATTTATATAACACAGATTGGAATTATTTAGTCCACTACTATTCATTTTTATAATTTTCTATCTTAAAATGTTACATATTAATATCATTAAATATTCTCCATTATATAGCATATTTAAATTATTTTTCAATCGAATATTCTATATCATAAGGAAATTTTTAACCATACTCTACTGGTGGCGTCCTCCATTTCCATATGCAGAATTTTCAATAAAGTTCTTATGATAAATAATTTTTGAAAATTAAAATATATATTATTTTAAATAAATCTATTAATTATTATAGAAAATTTATTACAAATTAGCTTATTGTAAACTTATTGTAAACTCATGAATTATAAATTTTAATTCTTTTATCATATATTATCAACTGAGCTATCGATAATGAAGATCGCGTGCTTCTTTCATATCAATGGTAAACTATAAAATTTCAAAACAGCATATCAAATTTGTATATTAAAAGAAATTTCCTATATCTTTATATATGTTGTAATAATAAATGAATAATATGATATTGAATTTATATTTTAGAGTTGATAACAAGTAATTAATTTGATTGATATTTTTAATGATTATAAATTAATATAAATGTACATATCTATAATTTATAATTATAAAAATATCAAAATTTTTGAATAAATATTTTTAATGTAATAAATTTTCTATATCATAATTCAAAATTATTTAAATTATTTTCTCTTTTACCTATCTTTTGTAATTATTGGATGATTTAATATAATAACTTAATAAATATCAGCTCTATAATTTTCAATAAGATATTTAATTAGTTATAATTCTCATTTGATTATTCATCGTTTATTTAATTAAATGACTTTTCATATACATTGGTATTGTATTTGATATCTAGTATATGAATAATTACTTACTCTATTTATATAGGAAATACTATTTTTTAGTTTTCTATATGTCTGTAGATTTTCTTATAACTTTATAATATTAATATGTTCTTCCAATAAAAATTATAATACTTTATATAAAAATAATTTCAAATAAAAGAAATCATATCACAGATCAATAAAGTTAGAACAATCATATAGAATAAATTATGCAATCTAATAGAATTAATTTTTATTACAAAGATAATCAATCTATATGTATATTACATTATATATATTAATCGAATCTATTAAAATACTGAGCAAAATTATTAGAATATATTACAAACTAATAAATTATTATGAAGAATTATTGACATTTTAACTGTTCTTACATATTTATTTGCATGCTTAATGTTTAATTAATATTTTTCTGCATATATTAATATTTTTAACATATCGTTTATTATCGATGGACCAGGGTTTTGAATATTAGTTTATGTAAATTAATTTTATTATTTATTATTTATAATAAATATAATAAAATATATAATAAAATAATAAATTAATAATTATAATAAATTATTTTTTCAAAGGTAATTTTATAGAAATATTGAAGTAATTTTTATTAATTAAATATGAAATATCAATATTAAAATAAAATTGTATACATACTTCTTGACTATAAATGGAATTTTAAATATTATAAAACTTTTTTTCAGTAAATGTTTATGTAAATATATGTAGGTTTAAATATAATTCATTCTGAAAAATAAAATTCGTGGATTTATATTGAAAATCTTTTAATTAAATTATGTATTAGCTTAAAAAATCTTATATTGAAACTTTTTTTTACGAAAACTCTCTTGTAATTTATTTAATACTTATAAAAACACTTCATAAAGTTATAAAATATTCATTTGTGCAAACGCCGTTACAGTATACGCATGATTTGTTTATTCATGAAATTACACTTTTAAAATTGTATGTATTTTTAGGAATTTTTATATTCTACGTGAAAACAATATAATTTTTTATTTATTTTTTATAACGGATGAGTATCTAGAATAAGTAACTGTATTTGTTGAATTATTGTGAATTTTTTTATTAAAAATGTTATAATAATATTATTTTTATTCATAATTAGTTAAAATGTTTTTAAGTTTTGATGGCACCCATGTAATAGAAACAGTTATAAACACTTAAATAGATATAAATATATATATATATATATATATATATATATATATAAATTTTCAGTTCAAAATCAAATTAATGATAATGAAATGTACGTCTTATGTATATATTTATAAGAATATTAATTCAATTATATTTGTATTACGTTATGCGGCTTTGTTCATTGTAACAAAAGTGAAACTTCTTATTTTATTGTATCAAATTGGGAACGTGTATTAATTATTAGTTTATCATATTAAAATATTTTAACTTTTTTATTATTAATAGCTTGCAAGAGTATAGCTTATTTTAACAAAATAGAAATATTATTTTAATACTATTTAACAAGATAATAATATTATATATTTCTAAAGGGTATTTAATGATGTATTAAGCTCAAAGTATAAAAATATATATAAAGAAAAGAAAATTAAGTGTTTGTTAAAAATATTCAATTTCTTTAATTTTGTTACGAAACTTTTATGATACTATTTACTTACTATTTATGATTTAATGAGATCTTACTATGAGTTAACAGTTTTCATCATGCACAAATAAATTACACTATTATATCATATATTTTAATTTTTTATTATGTATTTTTTTCACATTAATATCAATAATTATATGCTCTTGTATAGTGTAATATATAAAATTTTCGTAACATATGTACTTTTGATTTAATATCATATACTTGACTTTTATATATCATAATTGATTTTATTTATTATTTAGGAATGTATTTCAATAAAATAATAATAGATATATATATATATATATTTTTTTTTTTGTATAAAAATAATACTTTTCATATAAAATTTGTTATTGAATTATTAAAAAAATAATTCATAATTTTGTAAAAGTGTATATTATGTTTGATATTACTGATATATAAATAAATTAAGTCTATCAAGTAAAACACACCCTATTAATTTAAAAAAATATTTATTTATAGTATTTCAATATAAAGTGTAGTGCCAATAAGCAATAATTTTAAGTATTATTTATAATTTTTTTACAATAAGTTTGTTGAATATTATTATATCTAAATTATAATCTAAGATAAATTTTTAATTTGAATCTAAATTATATTTTTATACCAAATTTACGTCACCTAAAAATAATTTTGTTCAGAATAAAAAAAAGTTCAAGGAATTAAATTAATCATAATTTTTGGTATTTTGAAATTTCAATTTGAATAAAATTTAATTTTATTTATTATTTATTTTTTCAGATAATATATCAAGAATCGAAAACTGACAAATTTTTAATAACTCAAAGAATAAATTTGTTATATAAATCAGAAACGAAAGATTTCTAATAATATTTAACACAAATAATATTTATCATAATAAATAAATAAATATATACATATATATATATATATGTATATATATATGTATATATTTATTTATTTATTATGATAAATATTATTTGTGTTAAATATTATTAGAAATCTTTCGTTTCTGATTTATATAACAAATTTATTCTTTGAGTTATTAAAAATTTGTCAGTTTTCGATTCTTGATCGATTCTTGATTGATTCTTGATTTATATATATATATATATATATATATATATAAATAATTATACTAAATTGATACCCAAATAACCGTAATCATTCAATTTATGTTAAAAAAGAAAAATTAATATAAAATTTTATCAATTACTGTTATTTTTGGTATGTATTAAAATTTGTTATACATTATGTACAATTCATTCGTTCAAAGCGTTATATAATAAAGGTAGAAAATAAAAAAAAATACATAAAAATAAACTATATTAAAAACGTGGATGTAGTGAATAGTCGATCGGAATAACATTCTGTCCCCTCCCTCGCTAAATATGTTAAGTTACAGAGTTACTTGCTACTGAGTTACTGGTTAGGATAACTGGATCAGCATAAACATTATGGTTGCGATGCAAATAAGATGAGTCGTGAGAGTATTAAATATCAATCACTTCTCAAAGAAAGAATAGAAGGACCACTGAAGCGGCGGCGCGTGAGCGAGATGGTTACAAGGGGTGGGCTTTTCGGTCGGCGGCATTTGTGCGCGGCGCCGGCGCTCAGACTCTCGACTCCACTTTTCACCTCAGTGTGCGGTTCGACCTCGGTGAAGGATCACGTACGTTATAATGTTGACGTTCCCGTTTAATTCGCAACTATATCTCTGGAAATTTGCGTATATACTTTGAAAGTTAGTGAGTTAACGAACAAATCAGGGATATGATTTTTTTCAGGGCCGCAGGATGTGTGTCGAAGTGGCGAACACGTGGCATACGCCGTTGGAATGCGACATCGATGACTCGAGTTGAATTCTGATGGTGGCAGTGTTCGTGGCTGTTGCGATGCTTGTGCTTATATCATATAGTGAAGTGTATTAAAAAATGCTGACGGCGACCTTGAGACATTGCTGGGTACAGATGTACATCGAAAGTGAATAAACGAAGCGACTCTTTTCTCAAGTTTTCCTGGCCTCAGTGTTGAAGTTCAGTGTTTTGTGTATAGAATATTGTAATTGCAAGTTCTAATGAGTGGTGTTCGTGTATGAATCGAGATTCACGTGTTTAATATTATTATAATGACACTTTACTTAACATAGACGGATTACAATTTTTTGTTTTATATTTGCTATATATATTTAATTTATTATATTTACACAAAATTCATTGTTTTTGATTTTTAAAAAAATTGGCTTTATTTTTAATTGTATTATTAAATAGTCGAGTTGAGTAGAATTTCATTGTTAATTGTTGGGGTAGTTAAACGTAATAGTGAGCTAATCTTTTAAATATATGAATAGCGAATGAGAAGAGAAGAGAAAATGTGGTGTTTAGTCTTTTTATTAGGATTATCAGAGGCTGCCGGCCGTACTTCAGTGGGAAATACCAAAGGCATTGACACATCAGGTACACTTTATATTACAAAAATATTCTATTTATATTTATTTACTTTTATATTGAGTTTCATGAGTAAACAATTTAATAATTTAAATAATTATTATAAATACAATAGTTTTACAATAAATATTATTTATTGTTATAGTTGGCTTTGTAGTATACTAAATATATAGATATGAAGTATAAAATAAAGAAATATAAAAAATACAATATTTTAAAAGAGAATGTTTCGTAATATTTCATCTACTTCATAATCATGAAATTAAATAAATCCAATTTAGAACCCATTATCGATATAATGTATAAATTTAAAGTATGTATCCATTAGCATTCTATACGTATCTATACGATATATGTGAGTATTCATAAGTAAATTGATTATATGGGAAAATTATTACAGTTTAATGTTAAGTTTCTCTTTTCTTTACTGAAATATATAAAGTTTTAAATTTAAATAATATATACAGAATTATGCAATTCAATTTAAATTACTGTTCGTATGTAGTACAAATATGCATAGTACCATTAATAATTAATAATAATCAATTGACTGAAAAGTAGAACTTTTTAGAAAGAATATATCTTACAATGATATAAAAAATTAAAAATAAAAAAAATTAACAAAAATTTGATATTTTAATATACAAATATTTATTTACATTTAAAATATTTTTATAATATATAATTTTCTTCTTTTTAGATAAGAAAATAGTTATAAATACTGTTTGACTTATATTATGCATTCACAAAAAATCTGCTTGTTCATAGAAAGTAAGCCTTATATTTAAATTATAAATTTTTATAAACAGAATGCAACAAATTTTACAAAGTTTTACAAGCAAATTCATCAAAATCTATAAATCCAAAAATTTGTATTTTATCCATGTATATAATCTTTATTTTTTTTCATTACGATTGAAAATATCATACGATGGTTTTAATAATATTATTTTATATTACGATATGTTGGTTCAATACTGAAAATTTCATTGCCTCATAATAAACAATAAATATTTTGTAAATGAAATTTTTAATAAAAAAATATTTTATTATAATAACTTATAAAATATAGTTATACTGACAATGTATTAAGGTTCAAATTATATTTCAGATATTCATTGCATTATAATTATATATAGTGATTTATAGATTTAATTTATGAATATTTAAAGAAAATGATTATTGCTTATACTATTGATTATCTTATTGTAAATATAATTAATGGCTTAAAATGATGAGTTTAAGACAGTGGACTATTTAAAAATTTGCTAATTTTATTATTTGGTCAGAAATTATTATTAAGAATACTATTTGTAATTTATTGATACAGTTTTAATTAATGAATAAATTTTTTCACAAGGAACTAATAAGAATAATCGACTTACAGTTACGTATCAAAACGATTCCATAATAAAAATATATTTTATCAATTATCACATGACTCTGTTTTACTAGTATAATAAATACAAATATAATAAATACTAGTATAATGAACAATAACGATCTGTTAGCATGTGTTGCAAATAGATATAATGAAGCATACTATACATCCATACTTAATACGGATATTTCAATTATACTCAAATAAAAGTGTATGTGGAAAAGGTAAAGTAAGCGAAGGAAAGCAGATAGTCTGCTGAAATTTAGCATTTAAGTAATAGTTTCTCTAAACAAGGGTGTTTTTGATATTGAATAATTATTGTTGTGATTTTAGAAAAAGTGTAAATGCTTTTCAATCAAAACAAATACCATGAAAATTTATTATAGTTCTTTTACTGCGCACTCTGTCACACGTTTGAAATATATCCACATGTATATAAATAAACTTATTATTAGTATGCATCGATGAAATTGTTATAAGATAATAGTTATATCTTTTTTCTAAACCAAATGTTCATTTAATAATTATTATGTTTCAGTTATATATTAATTATAATTTTTTTTATCCATAAATTCACATCAAAATATATGATAATATGTCTTCAGTTAAAAGTTTTTTTTTAATTATATAATAAAGCTATATTGGTTATCCTAGATAGAAATTAAAATATAAGTTTCAAAGATAGCATTAGAAATCATAGTTTTAATTAACTTTTTCTTATACGTTGAAATGTAATTTTCAGTTTTTAAATTTTTTATTAATATTACATTACAAACATTTTAATTACAAAAAATTAAATGATAATAATTAGTAATAACAATTTGATTATTGAATACATATGTGATCATTTTTATAATTTTAGTAATGTAAACACATTAAAATTATTATTAATAATCATTAAATTAAAGTAGATATATCAATTTTTTAAGTTTTCATATTCCACGTGTATTCTTATTTATTTATTTTTTTCCATTTGAACACTTTTTCAACTTAATATAATAAAAATATTTAATTGTTTTGTGATATTTAAAAAAATTCGTATTCGTAAGATAGAATGTTCTAATGAGTAGTATAGAATATTCACAATATTATTAATGATTATTTTTAATTTTCCTATCTATTTTTATTTCTATTTTGTTTATATAAAATTATATCAAAGTAAGAAAAGAAGTAATTTTCCTGTATAGATCTTAATTAAAATATGCATTAGTCGAATATCCTATAATTCTTCTATACAAATACAATTATACTTTAATATTTGACTTGACTTCTTAAAATATATATTTTTTATGCAAATATAAAATAATATTTTGTTTCAAGAAAAAATGTTTAACTCGAGATAATATTTTGAGTTTATCTTATATTGTAATATTTAGATGTAAAGATTGAAAAAATATATGTATTTCTTCTGCTTCTTATTAATATTTTCCGATCAATACAAAAGTAGAGATTAATTCAATGTTGTTCGATGTAAAAATATAAAGTTTTTAATATCGGAATTTGTTTACCGAGCCATATGAATCTGAATCTTGATTTTATTTTTCTGATTCATTTGGGATAAATATATTTTTAAATTCACTTGCCTAAAATTTTTAATTCAATTCAATAATCTTAAGATAAATATATTTATTAATATAATAAGATTCGTTAAAATCTTATCTAAAACAAATAAACATTTTTAATTTTGTATATAATTTTGTGTAAAAATTGTAAAAATGTAAAATAGAAAAATGTGAAAACTATTATTCTATATAAATATTATTTTTGAATTGTTATTTTATATTATGTTAAGTATAAAATATACATCGAGATTTATAATTATATTTCTGAAATTTTTAAGAAGGATATATTTGCATGCAGAATTTAATATTAATAATACATGTATAAACAAGCATTTATAAATTATGAGTATTTAGATTAACTAGTTCAAATATGTCATATAAATGCACAAACAGATTTATAAATTTGCAAATATTTTTATAATGAATAATAAACAAAATATTTAACAAATAATTAATAGAATTATTATTAATATTACTGTAATATTTGTTTAGTTAATTAGTTAATAATTTATTTTAGATGTAAATAATAATATTTTAATCATTTTATTTATTTAGATCTTATTAGCATTGAATATTAGTAACTTCAGCTAAATATACGTGGCTTTAAATAAATTCTTTGAAAATATATTTAAAATATAATAATGAAATAATTTATCAGTTATGCTTTAAAGTGTTATTTACATATATACTGTATATTATAGAAATAAGAAATACAAATATGAGGTTAAAAAAAAATTATGAAATAATAATGTACGAATTATTTTAGAGATACCTTTACATATAATAATTTAAAACAAAGATTATAAATTCAACTGTTAAGTTTCGTTATAAAAATTATTTTAATTATTGCAAATTTTTTAATAAGTATTTTAATATTTTTATTTCTGTTGAATTTATCAACAAATTGTACTCTAGACAGTCTTTATTTTGTTATTTATTAATGTAGAAATAAACTCAGGAAAATTGAATTATGGTTTAAGGTAAATTAGAAAAGCTTTATATTTTTTTCTTCAATATTTTTCAAAACGACGTTTAACTGTGTCTTATTAGCAAATTAGTTCAGATATTTATACATATACCTCATACACGCTTCATGTCGATTCCACGGCTCGACTGGTATCTAGGCTTTTAAACTTCTTAACAGCTCGACATGTACTCATGGTTGAGTTCATTCGCTTTTGTCCAGTATTTCAGACAAGTGGCCACTTAAAAAGTTTTAATCACTCACAACGCTCTTCGATCTCTATTTACAAGTTACTTCGGCTCATAAATTTATTTTATTGTAAGTGTTGCGATAATAGGTTTACGTGACGAAATATTCTATAGATCTTCGTGCTGAAAGGCTTAGGAGATTATGAGAGGTGTGTGACATAATTAACTCAAGTTCGATCAATCCCTATTTGACATTGATTCTGTATGTATATGCTAGAAAGTGTGTAGCAGGTTGAAGTTAAGCCGATGCTCATTCTAACGAGCTAAGCCGATGCAGATTTTACATGAGATTTTGTTCATCATTTATCACTATCTATTGAGTACGGATAACGTTATAGATAATATAGTATTGGAATTAAAATAAGAAAAATCTTTGATTAAAAAAATTTCATTAATAAAGAGAAATCTTAAATTTTATGTAGAGATGAGATTTAAGCGAAACAAAAAATTTATTACAAATTTATTTACAATTATTTATGTAGCATCATTAATTTCTTATTTCGATGTTAATACAAAATAATAATATTAATAAAATCAATGAAACGTAGGATAATAAATTAAAAATTATAGTATGAAAGGAGAACTTTAATGTAATAATAATTTATAAATAATAATAATAATAATAATAATAATTTATAAATATTATCAATAGTAAATATAAGTTCAAAAATATTAATAGCATTTATTAATACACAAATATGATTACAAAAAGTTACAAATTACAATTTACTTGAATTATTCTCAGAATAAAATATTTATATTAGAGTTATAAAATAATAGGAAGAAGAAGAAACCTTAAAATAAAATATCAATATTCAACAAATTCTTTAAACCTTCTTTATATTTATTACAAGTGTATTCTATTTTATCAAAACATTCTTCATAATATATAACTTCAATATAAATTATGTTAGTGTTTTACCGAATTTACTACAGAGACGAAATTTATTTTGTATTTAGAAAATAATTCTATTTATCATAATATATATAACTTTTTTTAGTTGTTGCATCAATCCATATATTTTATATGTAGTTTATTGCGGATAATTTATCCAAAACAATTATTGTCTAAAAAACATACAATTATAAATATCTTAAGTAATGTTTCGAATTAATAATATAAATTGGCATGGATATCTTATTTGAAATTGTAATTATCTATCGATAACTAAAAAGTAGCTCTTAATGAATTTTGTTGAAATTAATTGGAAAATAATCCGTTATAACAACGAGCTTCAAATCAGTTTTGATTCCTGATTAAATAAAGCCATATATGTTTCTCTTCGTGTCTTTCATATTTTTAGGTTATAATTGTTATACAAAATTCTATTACTTCTAAAAATTTCACTTTTCTTTGAATGTATTGTAATATATTAAAAATTTAGAGAAAAGGTTTTCAACTCGTAAATAAATATTCAATAAATTCACATAATTTCGTAAATTATACATATACTATATTAATGTTTGATAATGCATAAATAATATTAATAAGTTTTATTCAATGCAAGAATATGTAGTTTACTTCGCATTATAAATTTTATGTTTTCAAACAAATGCTTATTTTTAACATAAAAATGCAAAGAAAAATTGAATAGATATGTGAAACAAAATATCCATCAAGTTACAATAAAATAATTATTAAGTAAAATAAAAGCGATAAAATAAATTATTAGTAACATATATCATGTACTTCATGTTAGTAAATGTAGAGTAAGGGGAAAAAAGCAAAATTGTTAGATAGGGTTACATTTATACAACCAGATGAAAGTCAGATCTTTTGTGTTACTTTTTTTAACAAGCCAGGAGATAAAATTAATGAAAGAAGTTGAGGAAGAAAGTGCTTGAAAAAATCAATAGATTAAAAAATATAAAGTAATAATATACAAATATTACATAGGAGTTTTTTCTGTAAGCTTCTTTATTTCACTATGTCGGTCTCTTATTATTTATGCATATATCTATTTTTAAAAAAAGGTCATGTAGTTTCATGTTTTTTTAAGTTGATACAGCCCATAATTTTGTTTATCTTTATTAATTTTTTTATTTTTATTTTAATTTCTATAAGTATCTTTTAACTTCGCCGTGGTATACGAATGTTTTCTTCATTATGTTACAGTTCAATGAATAGATCTACAGTATACTTTTACAATACATTTCATCTGATAGATAAATTTTATTTACGTTTTTCATAAGTTATTTGTACAATAGTACACAAAACTTTTTTTTCATTTACTTTATAAATTTTTTATTTTTTTTCTTTATTTTACTTAAGCTTCTGCTTCGTTGTATTTTACTTTCTATTTTACTCTTTTGAGACTACGTAATAATAAAAAAGATAACATATCTTTTCTTTTACAAAAATTTGTATTTAAATACATTTACATTATTCGCTTTACTTTTCCTCAACTTTATTGACTCTCTAAAGTTGCGTATGTTTATAAAAATTCTGAATTATAACAAATGAACTGATTTAAATCTATGAAAATTTATAAATGCATTTGCTTTTATTTTATCTATGGATGATAAAACAGTGTTTGTCGTTGAGTTCACGTTTTTCCCTATGCTACCATTAGTCTTTCTTAATGTGATAATTACGATAAAGAGAAGGATCATGCAACTTCTTGGTGGAAATCCTTCCGTTTATATATGTCCGTGCATAATTTATGGTTCTATTTCAGACGTGTGAGCCAGATAATAGTGATGTATTTATTAGATAGATAGATAGATAGATAGATAGATAGATAGATAGATAGATAGATAGATAGATAGATAGATAGATAGATAGATAGATAGATAGATAGATAGATAGATAGATAGATAGAGAGAGAGAGAGAGAGAGAGAGAGAGAGGGAGAGAGAGAGAGAGAGAGAGATGAAAAAGCCCTATTGAAATTCATCTGCAAATTTATGAATTCACTTTGATCCAGTGAAAGTACTGGTGTTTGATATAGAACCCTTTCGCGTCTACACTGATAATAATCACGTTAATTACAGTAATAAACAAACAAATTATAATTTTTTGCTTATCATTAGTAATAATAAATAAAGAAAATAATAAATAATTTAGTCATAAATGATAATAATAATATACTAAATATTTACATCAGAGGTCTGCTTAATAACTTATATTAATACTTACCAAGATTTTTAATAAGCTTATTTATATATTTCATTATATTTTCTAATAATTTTTTAAAAAGATATTGTGATTTATTTATTTTTAGCTATTACTGGCTTGTGAAAATTTTTAATTTAATACTATTAAATATCAATTAAATATATTTAAAACATCAATTTTAATTAAAAATCAAATAAAAAAATAATTAGTAGTAATTTACAATTATTTAAGAAAGTTCATAAATTTATCTGTTATGATTTGTATTCTTATATAATATAATATTTTAATATTATTTTATATTTGTCAACTATTTGTATAATAAAGTGGGTAATAATTAAATTAATTAAATAACTAATTTATTTATTTTATAAAAATAAACTTATAAAATAACTATAAAAATAAATACATACTTAAAATAATATTCGAGAATTAAGAATAGTAAGTTTTTTAGTTTTATTTAGTAAAGCCAAATTTCTATAAATTATTAATTATGTTTATGTAATTAAATAAATAATGACTTTCTATATTGAAGTATCATTATTATATATTATATGTGAAATATTGTTTAATGGGGTAAAAAAAATGAATCGACACTTTTTTTAAATTATTGCATAATATATTCTTAGAAAAACGAATTTATAACATTTCAAATATTTACTGTATAAAACTATGAAAAGCTATTAATAATTTATGTTTTTATTACCGTTATATAAAGTTTTATTTACCTGATATATTAACAGTTAAATTAACTGTTATATCATTTGATAATATTGTTTTAAACTGAAATAAATTTATAATTGTTCCATTCCTCAATGTCTCCAAATAATTTCGTGTTATTCAAACTTATCTCAGAAGTCAAAATATCAATTAAATTAATAAAATTAAGCGAACGAGAACTTTGAAACAATATGTATACTGATTTTTTATGATTTAGGTATCTTGAATTTTTTAAATGTCAAATATTTTATAAGTTTGCATGAAAACTTTCATGTCGTAATTAATTTATCAAGAACACATCCAAGTTCATATTCAAATAAATTATAAATTTAGTTTAATTATAATGCTATTTGCATATTTTCAAACATTATAGGTTGATGATAACGAAATTGAGAGTAGTGTTATTTATACATTGGGCACTATATTTTTGAATTTATTTTTAAATAATATGTAATATATAAGAGTTTTAGAAAAAAAGGAAAGGAATATATCAATTTTTTATTTATAATATTCATATTTGCATATTTTATATATGCTTTCAAATAATTTTGAAACTAATAATTATATTTTTAAAATATTTTTAAGATAATTAATTTGAAATTACTCATATTTATTTTTTTGATGTATTATAAACATCATTATTTGTCTGGAAAATATTTGAATGATTTTTTTATAATTTTTAACTTGCAGTTTTTAATTCTTTTTCATTTAAAATCTCGTTTTGTCATAACTAATTGCTTTTATTTTAATTTATTTAAATTTTCTGATAATTAGTATAATATATTTATCACCTTGGAATTGAATAGAAATGAATTTTTATCTGAATTATAAGTGCAAGTGACACTGATGTAAGATGCACTACTCAATAATAATACTAAATATAGAATTACACTGAGTACTAAACTGAATTTATCGTAGAGAACAATACTGAGAGCCAGATGTGTGGTGACTGACTAAATGTTAAAAGTACAGTGCGTAGTGCGTCAAGGGCTGCTCTCAAATCTTCACGTAGGAGCTTGCGACGCCGGCAGCGCACCGGTGCCTGTTGCTATGCCGATCATTATCGTGACGTCACTAGGATCTAGCCTTAAGAGTTCATTGGCATTGCTAGTCGGAATTAGAGTCTAATATTCGAGTATTTAGCGTAGTGAAATTTCCCGACTTCGCTGAATTCTGTTTATACGAAAATGACCAGGTGTTTATACCTCTCCCACTTATGAATTCCACCTGTAACTACTTCAATTCCGAACAACAATGAAACTATTTTTAGTATACTACAGCAATACTTAATATTGATTAGTGCTAATACGTCGTATTTTATCTTCGATGTTTATTTATTAAATATGATTTAAGTTTTATTTTGATAATCTCAATTTAATATTTTTCTTTTAATTTAAAAAAAATGTCATTTTTATTTTAAAAATTATGTCCCATTTACAATATATTACTTTTTTGAACGTAAATTTTGTAGCAGTTCGATTATTCTACTTAATAATATTTAATTTTAAGGTTTATTATCAAAAGCGTATATGCTTTAGAATCATTACATTAGTTTCTGATAATAAGTTTTTTTACCTTCTAATGTAAGAAAACAGTTAATTTTTTGTTATTGTTTACAGAAAATCACAACTAAATAATCATATTATAAAAAATCAATTGATGTTTAGAAAAGTTTTGTTGATTTAAATTGATAAATGGCATAGGTTGCATTTTGCTTTATGGTAATTATTTCCTCAATGCATAAGTTAAATAATAATTTAATGAATTTATGTGTATAATGAAGCCAAACTACTTTATATACTATTTAATTATATCACCTATATGACTCAGCTAGTCAACAGTATTTATATTTTAAAATGTGTAGTTCATATTGATAAGAATCAGTTGAATATATAACGTGGTAAGAAAGAAAGATCCTATAAATGAAAATTGAATGTGAGAATAGTAAAAATAATAATAAATGAATGGTAATATAAAAGATATAAACTTTTATCTATAATAATAAATTATTATAAGTGTAGTAAAGAATTATCATGATAATAATACAAGATTAATAAATTTTTATGTGGCAATTAATCCTCATGTATAAATGTATACAACTTAAAACGATACTGGAAAGAATCCTTCATTATATACAAGACTAACTTTCACACTTCCATACGTCTGCATATTCATTAAAAAAGTTTTAACTCCTTTTATTCACATTTATATAACATAAATCCAAAATATCATATACATTATCTATTTGTCTTTTTCCTTAGTTTTTTCCCCTTATATTCATCTTTAAAAGTGGGCAGACAGAAAAGGTATTGACGCAATACAGCTTGAAGGAATAAAAATAAAACGTAAACGTTAAATTGGTGAATAGTTTACACGTATGTATGATGTCGGAGGAAAAATAAAGGATTATTCATTTTGCTTATTTCTGCTTGACTATATAAATGGGATAATGGCTGGTAATAAACTATTTTTATCATTTATATTTCTGTTTTTATCTGCAATTGTAGTTTCTTTTCCTTTTTTTTATATTTATTATTTTATTTTATTTTTTAATTTTTAAACTAAATTTATCTATTTTTCATTTGATACTATTTAAAACTTTTATTGTGAAAGGACAATTGTAAGTATGTACATAAATAATCAAAGGAGTGCGGTCAGTGACAGCAAAAGAGAGAAGAAGGAAGATATGTAGGAACAAGAGCGGGTCACAACGGGAAGAATTCTAGAGTGTTCCTTTTCATGTCCATATAATCGCATATAATAACGCATATAGAGGAAAAATGTCCGTTTAATTTCCGACGATAGTCGATATATGTACTCAGCCTTTTTACTCTCGTTGCTATGTACAGGTATCTAGCGACTCTTGATAGGTTTCTTTTAATATCTGATACAACCAACATATAGTTACAATAATTTTAATACATACATAATGTAGTACATAATAAAATCTCTTTTGATTCGGATGTTTCATTGTATTTTTTTCATCTGCAATATTATTGCTTTATTAATGCATGATTGAGCCGTATGAATAATTATATTTTTATTTTCTGTTAATCATCACTAAAATGAAACATAATTTAAATTCAAAATTGCATTATAAATCAATTTTAATTTATCATTAATTCTTTAAAAAATATAAAAACATGAAATCAATTTGTCCTGATAAATTATAGAATTACGTATTATGTTATATATTATATTTTATATTATATATAATATATTTATTGAAAAGTTTTATTAATTTTGAGGCATCATGGACTTAGTTAATAAGTCACTTGCCTTACTTTTCATAAAAATTCGTCTACAGTTTATTATTTCGAGCGTGAAATTAGCAGGTATTAAGAAGTACTGCTCTATAAAAGTGTTCTGGATTGTATCAAAATGAAAGTCCTTGGCATTTTCTTATGATCATAGATTATTCATTATTCAATTTTTTTAACACTAAATTTTTCTCTTCCATTACCTATGGTATGTATTCAGGTAACCTAACTGCGGTGCATGATTGATATCAAATCGTCCTATACAATACTATTGAATATAAACGATTCTTGCGGTAAGTATTAACTTACTTATATTGCATGCAAGATTACATGAATACAAAGAAATTCTCAAGATAACGGTAAACAAAATAGGGAGAGCAGCAGTCGAATATATATATTATTATTATTAATTTTCTTATTTTTCTTTCAGATAAAAAGAAATAACTTAAGATCAGATACAGCATACTAAACATGCATCTGCGCAAAATTTTAAATTTGATTTTTTCATTGCAAAAAATAATCAAGAAGTAACTTAGTATTATGGAAATATGTGTCAACGATCTGATATCAAAAGGCGATGACGAACTTCTATTTTCTTTTCTATCGCCTATCTGTACCATTTTAAACCCTTGTCAGGTTGAAGTATTCTTGATGCCATATTCAAGATGCCATTTAATTTTATCAGTATACATATATATGAAAATTGAAACTTTCGTTTGCTTTTCTCAAAATGCACGTTAAGATAAACTAATTAATAAGGAGACAGACACATTTCTAAGAACGAGAAATTAACGAACTTTCTACTATGTGACATTATTAATTATTTATAAGTTTAATCGCTGAGCGAAGCAATACTTTCGATATATTAAATTTAATGTAATTTATAACAAAAGTTAAATATTTATTAATATACATAAAAAATATTTAATATAATTAAAAACAAATTTAAAATGGAATTTATTTCAAATTCAAAATTTATGAAATTAGTTACATACTAATTTATCTTGTAAAGAAGTCTAAACAAACTGCAGAAGACTATTTATAAATACTTATCAGAATAATATCAATTATAACATTTAGATTATTTAGGTTCAAGAATAAAAATAATGATTTAGTATGTTTATTGAAGATTATTTAATCTTAAATAATTAGTTTTAAATTTTCATAAATGTTAAGTATTACTAATTTTTTTATGTCTTTGAAATAAAGTTTATATCTAAAAATAATTTCTTTACATAAATCAGAGTGCAATGATTCATTGGTATATAATTTTATCCCTCCACTATAAAAAGTGTTTATATTTAAAATATAAGCTGTTTTAATATATATATATAAATTAAATAAATTTATTATTTTATTCTTTTAATAAGATAAATCATATTTATCTTATTGAATATGATTGATAATCTTATTGAAATTGATAAAATTTGATTCATTATTTTTGATATAAAACATTTATTAAATTTAATAATTTATTATAAGTAATGTCATTTGTAAATATTTAAGGCGTAATTGCATTTATACTTCATTTTTAAGAACTTAACGAGTAATGGAATACATCATTTCTGTTTCTGTATTTTGTGTCTTTTTCTTCTGTATATGTTTTTATTCTCCTTATCACTATCCTACTAATTAATTGTCTTTAATCACCCTTACCTGCCCAATGACTGATTAAAAATTCGACTGTACACTGCAATATAACGGCAACCTAATAATATTAATAACGAAAAGAACTCAGAATTATAATTATTACTATATGGAATATTGATTGAGTGTTGTCTTCCTGTAAATGTCGTTACAAGGTAAATGGATAATTTGGTTCACGCCATACGTAAATTCACCGACTGTGTTCATTAATGAAAAGTCCGAGCAGCGATAGTAACAGTAGTGAAGGTATATTAACAACACAGGCCCACTCTCTCATGATGCGAATGTAACTCTTTATCCAAATCAATCCTATATCTTTCTTTCTCACAATCTAATTATTAAAAACACATGAAGGGAAAATAATTGCCATTCAAATGGAACAGTATATTAACTAGTCTAGTATATTGACTTATATATTATATATCGACTTACAGTTGGATCCTAAGTCTTGATGTATTACTTAGTATCGGCATCAACGCTCAACCGCATAATTTGGTTCGTTTTTTGTTAATTGTCGCTGTATTTCGCTTTGTAACCCAGAAGAATGAAGTAATGATCGAAAGGGATGACAAAAAAATAAATAAAGGAAATATAAAACTATCATTATCCATACAATTTATTTACTAATATTCATTTATTTCTTACACATATATAACTATATAACACATATAACTCGTTTTTCACTTTCTTTTTTCTTTTTCACTTGCTTTTTCTGTTTCTTTGACTATTTTGGTTTCACTTTCTTAATTTTAAGTAAAAGAAAGAGAAATCGTATGCATTAGTAATGTAACTAAATAACGAAATAGAATAGTATTCTTAGTAATTATCTAGTATTTTAAAAATTTGTTATTTCGTTTTTATGTTAGTCGAATCTTTAGTTTCGAATATATCAACTTATAAATTTATATTTATTAATTAATTAATATATAATTACAATTATTTACAAAGATACCTATACTTTTCTACAATCTCAGGTTGCATTCGAACCTTTTCTTAATTCTAATTTTTTCTAATGTGAAATTAGATTATTCTATATACAAAATTCATATTTTCTGAATTGAGTTTAATATTTTCTCCATAAATCAATATATTCTTTGGTGTAATTTTTTAATAAAATAATCATGGAAATTATAAATGATTAACCTTTGTAATACATGCGATTTTTATACTATATTGGTTAAATGTATTTATGTATTATCTCTGTCTTTATAGTATATAGGTGAAGATAATGAAGCGTGGATTAAAGAAATACATACAAGGATATGAGTTAACGGGAATTATAGTTTTCGAATACATTAAAAAAGGGATAAATTGAACCGATTATAACTTGTAAACTGTAAACGTTGTCAGTCACTGTTTGTTCTAATTAACTTTTCACCATCAATTTATGCCGTAGCCGGAAAGGGCGCAAACAGAGAATAGAGATGAAGGTGTATTCCCGAGTACAATGCATTTCCTGCCATAAAGCAGTTCATGACATTTAACAATGACGTTGATTATCACGTAATAGATATTTACTGATCGATTGAATTTTATTTAACCACGCTTTTTCTTTATTAAAGAATATTATTGATCGATTCTCGTAAACAACATAAAAAGTAACATTTTATTTTATAAATTTCCCATTATAATTAGATTTTTTATTCTTATTGTATAAATTTTATTTAATACATGATTTTCTTCTGTATTATAATATTTTTCTGTGTCACAAATGCAAAAAGTAGATATTTATATTTGTATGAAAAAATTATGTGGAACTGAGATATAAGTGTTAAATAATTGATTCATTATAATAGTATAATACTCGATAATTTTTTTAGTCTGGATATAAATCATCTTGCATTCAATAATAAAATTTATTTTTTAAAATAGTGAAGTTTAGCAAATAGTTTTAATTATACATTCAAATTAAATCAAATAAGAAAACAAGTAATGGCTTGTGTTGAAAAATAGTTTATCAATTTTAAAAGTTTTTATAAAATAGAATTTTTTCGCATTCTTTGCGAAGATTTTACAGTAAATACTGTTAGCGATAATAATTATACTATTTCCTATCAAATAACATATTAATGCTTTTGGAAGGTGAAATTTCACACAGCATAGTATTATAATTAGTTTTGACTAATTTTTCCTATTCTTTTAGTTATGATTAATAGAAAATAATTAATTATTACAAAACTAAATTTATATAAATATAAAAATATCTATTATCTATATTATTTCGAAGTAACATTTAATTAAAATAAAAAATGATAATTGCTATTATTAATCAATTATTAATTTTATATTAGAAGTATTTTACTGTTTTTGTTAATAAAATATAATGCACATTTAACGATATACAATGATAGAAAATTACTTTTATATTTTACTTTAAATATTATATTTTATATTATTATATGAGATACAATAGTTTATTCGCTGGTAATATTAATGTAAATTAGATAATGATTAGTAGCATACAAACTTATATAGCTATTTGGAAATCATAAAATTATTTTCAAATTAGTTGCATTCATAAGAAAGTTTGTTCTATTTCATTTATTTCATTTATATACATCTTTTGCACTATTATAAATAAAATATTAATAATCCGGCAATACCAAAACTAATATTTGAAATTTGTCATACGAATTACAACACGAACTTTTATTCAGAAAATAAGTGTAAAAATTTAAATTATGAGAATGTTTTATGTAATTCTAGAAAATATAATGAGTTGTAAATACATTCCTCTCATTATGTACATATATATTTTTACGAAGTTGCAAAATACTTTTTTTTATAGAAAGATTGTATTATACATAATTTTGAAATATTTTTGTAGTTTTGTATATCATCATTCATATCTTCTAAAGCGTGATCATAATTAACTACTTTATATTTTACTAAGGTAATAATTCATGATGTTAATAATAATGATTATAAATGTTTTGCAACGCTATTAATTAGTAAGGACAAATTTAATATGTACAAAAAAATCATCATTAATTCTGTAATTAAATTATAAGCAGCCTTTACGAGTGTACAGAGAGATCATTTGTTAGTTTATAAGTTGGATTACGGTATTAGTTTCACCATACTTGGAATAATTCAGACGTGGAACTTGAGTCGTGAGTTATTATTATACTAAATAAATTATGCGTCTCAAAGCTGTCAAAAATGAAACATAAATGTGGTTGACAGATATGTGTGGATATGTCACATATGAAAATGACACTCTATCTTCTCAATAATTATCGACTGAAGTATGGTTGCATAAAGTCAAGCGACAAACAATCTTGGAAAATATAGCGCAGTCCTGTGTCATGCCGAATAGGTTTAATCATTTAAGTTTGTAGTAATAGCAGTCATTCATGCAAAATTCGATCATTTTGAAGCAATTCAATGTCCACTATTATACCTCTATTAATATACATAATACCATCCCTTATTTCTTTACATTCATGTACATGAATCTATACTGTGCCGTCTTCTATAGATTTATAGTATGTGTACATGTAGCCCGTTTCATGTTCATGTTGCTCTGATCCTTCTCATCAGCTCTTGTACTTGTTCTGGAACGCCGAACGTTGTTCACTGTCAGGTAAAATAAATCTATGGATTCCGTACAGTGAAGCTGTGTGCATATTGTTCGACAGAAAATACAACTGCCAACTCTTGTTTTTCTAGCTCTTTCTATTAGTTACTACCTCTATATATAATAGACTCATTGTTATTACTATCAGTAGATACACATTTATTCCTGATGATGAGGTGGCACTGAGTTTTATCATAAAACTTCATATGCACTTATTTATGCATGCTATGTATCAAAATATATATTTCAAAGAGTTATGTTAAATTCCTGAATCTTAAATTAATATAAATGTAGGTATTATATTTACATAATGAATCACATTAAAATCTTATATATATATATCAAATTTGTAAATAATATGTTTCTTATTGCATCAATAATATCAAACCATTTATTATCTTACAATTTTATAATATTATATTAAAATGTCTGAAGTAAATTTTATAGAACAAAATATTTTCAATTTTGATAATATGTCTAGTTTTATAAAAATCTAGTCCTGTATTTTCAATATTATTAATATGAATTTAATTAGTAGCAATAACAAAGATTGCAATAATATAAAGTATTAACTAAATTTAATAATTATCTAAGTTAATTATTAGTATTTAATTTGGTAGAGTTTTATATCTAATAGTCTAAACTTGTTTCTTTTTAACTTTATTTCAAGCGTTAGTTTGATTTTTTGATATCATGAATAAATAATGTATTTTATAATTTTAATTACTCTTGTATAGTTATTACCAACATAAAAGAGTTGACAAATTTTTAATTTCATATTGTTCGGAATTGATGCAGTCCCATGAATTTCAAACAAAAGAAAGGTCATACGCGCAGTCCGGCGTACCGCATGTGCGCCTAGACTGACCGCGCGTGCAGCAAGGCTGACTCTCATGTGCGCCTAGGCTGATCCGCACGTTTGGATCGAAGCGGGTACTCGAGCAAAATGTTTACAAACAAAACTCGGCAAATCCGAGCAAGTTTAAGATCTGAAATATAATTTACTGCCAGCCCTCACAAAAAGGGGACGCCTGCGAAACTTCTAGAAGCTACGTTTTCTCACGCCAAAAGAAATTTTCTGGAAGGGACGCGCATCGACACTGTTGCCGGCGCTGAAGACGCCGCACGCAATTTAAACGCAACGCGCCATGAAGCGACGCTCGTTCGTAAAATCACTTCGCTCTCACTCAAGGGTAACTGCCGGTCAGTGCATAGTATACTGTGAAGACGCCACGTGGCCATATTTTCGGCAGCATAGTTAAGAGTACCCGCGAGCATAGAAAAGATAATCGTCAGTTTTAATTAGTGATTACAGTGAAGCCAATGGAAT
>NW_011948420.1:2564003-2564477 GCF_000503995.2 Ceratosolen solmsi marchali
CGCTAGCAGAACCAGGGCACACTTACGCTCTCTCGAACTAACCGTTCGACATCGTACAGGCCCTGAACAGCTGACTCAAGAGTCACTGTGGTTCACACACATTGGTCACAAAAGAACAACACAGATCGACTAATAGACTATAAATATAGATTGTTAAATCCTTCACGAATTAGAAATCTTACCATTATTCACTCTCACCTGTGACTAGATTCTTCTACTGTCCCCTTACATAATTAAAGACACAATTGATTACATAATAAATTCCATTAAACATCTGACACCACATCGAGTATAATTCATAATAATCAATAAACTATTCATCCATCAAGCATACTTGATTTTACACCATCATCCCATGCAACCTCACAAGCATGATTGACTGAAGACATCAGCATAACCTTAAAGCAACACAGTTATATTCATAGAAGCCTTCATAGCATAAGAATTACAAGAACACATCATTTGATAATCCAA
>NW_011948420.1:2564651-2567743 GCF_000503995.2 Ceratosolen solmsi marchali
CGAACAAGGCCCATATTGCCATACTAAGTCTACCAGCCGAATAGAAGGCAATACATCCAAGGGGATATTTCATTTCATTACACAAATCAATAAAGAAAGACATTAAATACAAGATGGAAGCCAAGGGAGCAGGAGCTTCAAAGGCAAAGAGAGCCACCTCCCTTCGAAGCTCAACGGCTACTCGATCAAAATCTGAATTTATAATAAAATTGAATGCTCAAACCGAACGTATAAAAATATTACAGGGTCTTGCTAAAAAGTATGCAGTGCCAGACCCTAACATCACTGCAGAAGAACTGTCAGATGCCTTTTCACTTGCCGAAGAAAGTCACAAGACCTTCAATAAGGAAAATGCATATCTAGAAACAATCTGGCCCACTGAGCAAGACACTGAAGACAGTATTTCTAACAATATGTTATCAACCGAAGCATCCCAATTTGTAACGACACGAGGGATTATCAGCAGACTTCGCCAAAAATTCAAGATCGAGTGCAATGAGCAACAGCCCACACTACATCCCGTAAGAACAACTGGAAGTCGACTACCGACAATTAAATTACCCAAATTCAGTGGAAGGCAAGAAGACTAGGACGCATTCAGTGACCTCTTCGAGGCACTTGTTTTAAAAAGCAGAGAAATTAGTGAAGTGAAAAAGCTACACTACCTATTTACCTCAGTCGACGAATCAGTTCTACCCTTTATAAGGGGATACGCGCTCAAAAGGAATCCCTAATGCCTGCATGGGAAACATTAACAGAACAGTTCAGGAACCCACGCCAATCAATCCATGGCTGTCTTCTCAAAATCTTTCCTCCCATAAAACCAGTAAGGGGTGATGCAGAGGGTTTGAAAGATCTTGCCAAAAGATCACAAGAGGTAGTAAAACAACTTCTTTCACTGAACATATTACCAGATTTGCGGAACTACATTCTCGTACACCAAATCTCATTATACTTTGACTGCACTACAGTTGAGTTATGGGAAGCGTCGCTAGGAACATCCACCGCCTATCCTCGTTTAGATCAATTAAGGACCTTTCTCACCACAAGTGTGAGATCTCTTGAACAAGGCGAACGGGTGACAGCAACTCCTGCATGTTCCCGAAAACTGATACCTACGCGGTTTCAAAAGACTAGGCCGTCCTCCTCTTCAAGGAAGCATTCAAACTGCTATCAGGTAGGTGCTAAAATGTTCACATCAAGTCGGTACACCTCTCGACACAATTCACGATGCTGCCTATGTTGTGATAAAAGGCATTCAATCTTCCAATGTGAGTTGTTCAAAAACATGCCACAAGCAGAAAGGAAGACTATTATAGAAAAGCGATCAGCATGCGTAAACTGCTTACATCGCCATGAAAACGGGCATATGCAAAATGCACAAAATGTCAAGGCCACCATAACACAATGTTGCATGATGCATTTCGAAATAAACCCATCCTAAAGAAAACAACTCCACCAACCAGCTGAAACGAGGAGGCAATCGTTGAACAAGATCATACCAACTTGTCTTTATTAGCTACAGCCATAGCAGAAATTCGAACAAACAACATGACAGTGCAAGCTAGACTTCTCATTGACCCAGGCTCGGAGCTGTCATTCATCGCCAAAGGACTTGTAAAAAATCTACACATTCCAAAAAGGGACTCCACCATCCACATTCATGGAATTGGGGGAACGCAGTCAACCAGAACCCAAGGTGTTGTGACAGTAACTCTCCATTCTATCAATTCTGATTCCATTGTCACCATACAGGCTCACATTCTAAAAACATTAACCTCAATTATCCCATCTGCTGAGCCTGCAACTCAAGACTGGTCACACTTACAGGGTCTACCATTAGCCGACCCTCAATATTGCAAACCTCGCACAGTAGACATTCATTCTGGGAGCTGACACGTATGGACAAATAATTAAACCTCAAGTCATCACTGACTCGCCACATGTGTCAATGGCTCAGTTATCCATTTTCGGATGGCTTGTTCCGGGACCAGCAACTACCAGACAAACCTCGATAGTAACAGCATTTCATGTTTCCTGGCATGACAAGGAAGAAAAGATAAACGAACTCCTACTAAAATTTTGGGTCCTAGAAGAAGTGCATTCAGGCGATAACATTAAACGTTCATCAGAAGAACAACAATGTGAGGAGTATTTCAAGACTACCTATTCAAGAGATGTAATAGGGAGATACATAGTGCGAATTCCGCTTACATCTCCCAGTGACAAACTTGGTTCCACATACAATACTGCACGACGGTTCTTACAAAGTCTACTTAACAAATTCGTGAAATCAGAAGAATATCGAACCCAATATCACCAGTTCATGATAGAATACAAGGATCTTGGCTACATGAAATTGGCTCCTACAATTCCCAGTCATCAAACGCAGTATTACCTGCCACACCATGGTGTCCTCAAACCAGATAACACTACAACCAAATTAAGAGTAGTATTCAATGGTTCCTGCAAGTTTACGTCAGGACTTTCTCTAAATGACATTATGCATACTGGACCTAACCTAAATCCAGACAGTTCAGACGTCTTAATTTGGATCAGAAGACAACGCTACCTGTTTGCCACCGATATCACGAAAATGTACAGACAAATTAAAGTACATGAAGATGACTGGGACCTACAGAGAATTCTATAGGTTAATGAAAACAATGAAGAAGTCTCTTATCAATTGACAACTGTTACTTATGGAACACGAGCTGCACCCTTCCTAGCAGTGAGAACACTACTGCAATTAGTGGAAGACGAAGGAGCAAAGTACTCTCTAGCTGTGCCTTCCATCAATCATGGAAGATACGTTGACGACATATTCGGAAGTGCGAACACTCCTGGACAGCTAGTAAAGGTCGCACTCCAGTTACGAGACCTCTGCATGGCGGGCGGTTTTCCACTTGCAAAATGGTATGCTACTCACAAGGACGTCACCACTGCTGTCAATGCCAACCACATTCAACCACAAGCAGTTTCGTTCGACGATTGCACAACAAAAAAATGGGCTAAAATGGTCTCCTCAACAAGATACATTTTCATTCACCACAATACAGACACCAAGACAAGATAGTAAATTTACGAAGCGC
>NW_011948420.1:2567799-2569200 GCF_000503995.2 Ceratosolen solmsi marchali
AAGATATTCATGCAGGAGCTCTGGCTACACAAACTACACTGGGACAAAGCCTTACCTGCACAACTGTCATCCCAATGGATGATCATTAGGTCAGACCTTACAGCATTGTCAAACATAACAATCTCACGCTGGCTTAAAGTTACAGGCTCCTCTCGACAAGAATTGCATGGGTTTTCGGACGCATCTCAACGGGCAATCTCAGCCGTCATATACATTTATGTGCAAGATTCACATGGGACCACAACCACCCTGGTATGCTCAAAAACGAAGGTGGCCCCATTGAAGAAGATCACAATACCACGACTAGAACTCGCAGCAGCACTGTTACTCTCAAAATTAACTCACTACGTAGTTGCCATCTTACGAATGAACATTGATGCAATCCACCTATGGACGACTCCCGAGTGATACTGGCATGGATAAAGCTCACCCATCCAAGTGGAAGGAATTTGTAAGCAACAGAGTGTCATCGATTCAAGATCTTACACCCAATGCCTAGTGGAGATTCGTTCCTGGAATATCAAATTCAGCAGACTGTGCATCCAGAGGCATCGCGTCATTCCATCTACAAGAACACCCTCTCTGGTGGAATGGACCACAATGGACTTCAAATACTAAGAATTGTCCACGCCAGCCAACTCTGGATGACACTCAGTGCCAACAGGAGGCAAGACCTTGCACAACATTCACCGCAACTACCTTCAAACCACAACATGCATTGAAGTTAATTTATAAGCATTCAAGGATTGAGAAAATAATAAGAATCACAGCTGTCTGCATCTCATTCATAGAACGACTGAAGAAGACTCGACTACAATCACCCTACATTCAAACGAACATTGAAGCCAGAGAAGCAGCAAGAATTTATTGGGTAAAGGAAACTCAAGCAATGTACTTTCAGAACGAGTTACGAGTAATACTAAACAACAATCACTTGCCAAAATCACACGCACTCAGTCGACTAACACCATATGTCGATAATCAAGGAGTAATCAGAGTCGGTGGTAGACTCAACAAGTCATCAATTACACAAGAGCAAAAGCACCCAGCCATTCTCCCACGATCATCTCGTCTAACAATCCTTATTATCGATGATGCTCACCAACGGACCCTCCATGGAGGCACACAGATCACGTTGGCCTATATTCGACAACAATATTGGGTCATTGGTGGAAGACATCCAATACGATCTCATATCTTGCATTGTGCCATCTGTGCTCGACAAAGGGGAATTCGTACAAAACAACTAATGGGACAGCTACCAACCTCAAGAGTAACTCCATCAAGACCATTCACCAACACTGGCGTGGATTATGCTGGACCAGTAACAATGAAGACAAAAAGAGGGAGAGGGGCGAAGACCTACAAGGCTTGGATCTGTCACTTCGTATGCTTTGCTAC
>NW_011948420.1:2569314-2760943 GCF_000503995.2 Ceratosolen solmsi marchali
AAGGTACCCAAGAACAAAAACAAATCAGAAGATACAACCGCACTCACCCCTGGACATTTTCTAACAGGAGGCCCGCTCACTGTAATTCCTGAACCGTCATTAAAGGAAGTACACATGTCAAGACTGTCACGCTGGCAATTCATTCAACAACGCGTACAACAGTTCTGGTCTCTCTGGTCGACTCACTATCTGCAACGACAGCAATCCATCTCAAAATGGCACCACCCACAGAATGACATCAAGGAAGGCTCTATTGTGCTCATTACCGATGAAAGACTACCTCCTAGTAAATGGCCACTTGCTCGAGTACAAAAAATACATCCTGGTGGAGACGGACTGACCAGAGTCGTAACCCTAAAAACGGTCTCTGCTACAATATCAAGACCGATCCATAAACTTGCAGTGCTACCAATACCCGAAGGATAAGGTTCATCACCAACAGTGTTGGTGATGGCAGGCGGAATGTTCGGGATTGATGCAATCCCATGAATTTAAACAAAAGAAAAGTCATACGCGCAGTCCGGCGTACCGCATGTGCGCCTAGACTGACCGCGCGTGCAGCAAGGCTGATCATCACGTACGCCTAGGCTGATCCGCACGTTTGGATCGAAGCAGGTACTCGAGCAAAATGTTTACAAACAAAACTCGGCAAGTCCGAGCAAGTTTACGATCTAAAATATAATTTACTGCCAGCCCTCACAAAAAGGGGACGCCCGCGAAACTTCTAGAAGCTACGTTTTCTCACGCCAAAAGAAATTTTCTGGAAGGGACGCGCATCAACACTGTTGCTGGCGCTGAAGACCCCGCATGCACATTTAAACGCAACGGGCCATGAGGCGACTGAACTATTGAATTGGCAGTTCGAGCCATAAACTAACCCTTTAAAATCGAACACATATAACTATTTATATATTTATATGTAATAAAAAACTAAGAATATCTAATAGTAATATATAAAATAAAAATAAATTGAATTTGATAAATCCTTTAAATCATTCAGCAAAGTATAATTACGGTTTAGTAGATAGTATACAATTTGATCATTTAGTATGAAAATCACTAGAATAAGCACTCACAAGAGGATACTTTATATATTAAATACCTACGAATTTAAATATTTCATTTGTTAATATTTATTAATTAATTATTTCATTAATTCTCCAAAAAAACGTAATAAAATATGTGGAATTTTATTAATTAATTTAATAGATGAATTGAATTATAATACATAAAGTTTATGAGTTGAATAATTAAGTCTATAGATATTTACTACTTGAAGTTACTGCTGTATATATACATTAAATGATTTCAATTGTATGTGCTTACTATTCCGTGATCAATTTGATGAAGATCTTATATAGCGTATAGTTCTTTCTCAAACGGAAGTTTTATTTATAAATAAATAAATAAATAAAAATAAATAAATCTATAAATAGATTGGCGTTCATTTATATGTACGGCTAGGTATATATAGTGAGTAGTCTCAGACGTGTGAATTTGATTAGAAGCACAGGAACACCAATATGTGAATACATTAACAAGTATAGAAGGTGTTAGTAACAGGCCAATAGGCATCACCTCACCTGATTAGGACAATGTCGATTTGTAATCACTATCAAAGCATGTCCCTGCTTCAATCAGCAGATATAAACAGACAGAATGTCTACTAGAATGTCATCTATTGAAGCCTGGGCTCTGGCTACTTGTGTTTAGGATATCTGTTTTTTATTGAGTCTTATAAGAAAACTCTAAATGAATAATTCAAATCCAATAATATAGAAATTAAGAATGGTACATTTTTCATAAATTCGAAAACACGTCGAAAATTCGAGTAACCATATTTATTTAATTTTAGTTTAAGATTAATTGCTGTGAAATAGATGAAAGAAATATAAATGTAACTAGTACCGTTTAATCAAAAAAGTTATACAATATTTGTTTATAATTGTATAAAATATTTGTTAATAAACAGACATATCTATATTTAATGATTTAAATATATTTTAATACTAAATATAATTATTTAAAATTTTAAATTATAAATTCGAATAGGTTTTCTTTCGAAAAATGTCTATTACAAAAATCTTTCAAATTTAAAATAATAAAACGGCTAAAATAACTTAATTTTGTAAGATAATATATAATATTTGAAGTTATCTATATAGAATTTAACTTTTTAATTATTATTAAAGTTTTTACAATTTTTTTTGCTTAATTTTTTAATACAAAGTTTTAAAAACTAATATATAAATTCTTCTATTTATTTTTACATAGTTTTTGATTGGTTCTTTTATTTCATATTAAAAATATCAATAAAAGTATGTATGACCGGAAAAGCACATACAGCATTTTTTGAAAGTAAATATTTTTAGAGAGAAACAAAAAGTAAGGGAGACAAATTAAAACGTCCAATAACAGAAAGTATGATTATTATTTTGAGCTAGAAAATATTAGTACCATTTTCTAACGTATATACAAAAAATGAACGAGTGTTACGCTTATAATATGGGTACTGGACTACGTGCTCAGTAAATGAATTCAACTATTAACATAAAACAACATCTCGTTATCAAATATTGTCTTCCTTCGTAGCATTCCGTATTTATAATGAATTCTTACAAACAAGTCTTTTATATGTATTGGATTTTAAATTATCAAAAATAAATTGATATTCTTTATATTTAATGTTTAATTTTTTAAAGAAAATACTTTGCTTACTTTGATAATTATAATTTTTTTACTTATAAAAGTGATTTATGGAGTAACTGAATGTTTAAATGTATTTTATTACAATAAAATAGATTTTTAAAAAAGTTACTAATTTTCTAAAATTTTTAGAAATTTATTATGATTATAATTATTGTTTTAATGAATTATTATTATTTTAATACAAAAAATATTAAATTTAATATTTTAAAATTTAATACTTTCCTTTGCATATTAATAATATAAGTTTTTATTTATATTTATGTAGAAAAGTATATAAAATAAGGTATCTATAGAGAAAATACGTAACAAATATAGTTTTAAACAGTTTTAAATGTTATAAAACAAATATATTTAAATCAAATTATGAATATAATAATACGAATAACAACAATAATAATTATAAACACTAATAAAATAGGAGGAATTAATCTGAAAATATACCATGCAGGATCAAATTGTTTTAAAGCTATTGCAGGTGATGGAAAAGGTATCTCTACAGCACTATATTAATTTTTTACAAATCTTTGTTAATTGTATATTATATTTGTTTATTATATGTATTTGTAACACTGTTTTGATACATGGATACACATTTGATAGTGGATACACTATACACAATCTAAAAATAGAATTTTTAATATCATATTGATTCATACTACATTATGTATAATTAATTTAGTAATATATAGGCATTGATATTACAGAAAACCAAAGATTATTATAAGTTTAGAGTTGAATATGTATTTTAATATTTAGGCTAGTATTTTTAAAGAAAATTTTTTTATTGTATTTATGATTTAATAAATCATATTTTTCAATTTCGTACAATAACCAAAGTAATAACATCGAATTTGAAGATCAAGTCTACATTATTTCCATATAATTGATTAAATATCTTGTTAAATAATTGTAATGCAATCTATAATTAAAACTAATATAGATTTAGATACATAATATTATATCATATAATAAAATTTATAGTTATATATATTCAATAAAATTATAAAATATATAAAATTTTATATATTATTTTATTTATTCAGAATTTTATATTTAAAATATAGTATTATATGTAATAAAAGTAATAATAATATTTCAGTTAATCTAATTGTAGGTAGCTTGTAATATATTTATTTACATAGGATACATTAGATATTAAAAAATTTTGAAAAAACTATTACACTTCGTGTTTATTGTATTAATTCTTTATAATGATACTTATTATAATAATTGACTAATACATTATTAAATATAAATAAAACATTTATATTTACTAAAAGATTTATTTATCTTATTTATTATCTTATTTATTATAGATTTATTTATCTTATCTCGAGTAAGATTTTGAAACAAAATTGAAATACTGTTTAAATATTTTTTCATAAATGATGCAAGCACCTATACAAACCTATACAACCTACCTATAAAACTTCAGCCCTGAATAATAAAAATTTGTGACTTATAATACAACAAAATGATTTTTATTTTTTAAATTTTGGGATATTATAGATACACATATTTTAATCAATATGAATGTCATACTTTTTTATATGAAATAATTTTAATAACTATGAATTCACCTAATGTAAGATGAAAATTATATATTTCTTTCATTTTACCTCTTTTGACTTTTTAATTTGATGTGACCTTTTTAAGTAAATAATCCAATATGCCTGCATAAAATATCAATTACTATATCAATACAATGCGTCAACATATATTATGATTAATTATGTAGTTATTAGGAGTAAAAGCTGTAATAATTAGTTTCAGTCAGATTTTTAACAAAGTCATTGTCATAGTTGCTGATCTCTTATTTCACTTTCTATATACGCATTGTTCATCCATAAAAACGATCACAGGTTATTCTAATAACCTTCTAATCGCACAGGAATTTAATGTCTCTCACATTCTGTAGTGGTCATCATTCCTGGACTGTTTTCGTGAAAGTCTGGATGAGATTGACATTGTCAAATAAGCAATATCCGATAAATTGAGAGGCGATCCATTAAAAAAATAATGTATAAGATAAAGCATTTGTAGAATAAATTCAGATTTATGAAATATTCATGCCAGATACATTGTGTGTTGATATGTTCTTCCATATTTAATAATATTTAATGATATTTAATAAATTACTAATCAAAAAAATGTAAAGAGATAAACAAGAGTACCTCCATCGTCATAATAATTTGAGAAATGGAATATTATTTGTATTATTAATGAAGCGCGATCAAATTGTTTTTGATCACCAGAAATATAAATTTTCATTACTGCCTGTCAATAGAATTCATGAATTTCAAGAAAATTATTCTTATTTCGGACTCAATGCAATGTCTGATTTATATTATTATATTTATAATATAAAGAGAGCATACTTAGAATAATAAAGTTTGAATTTTACTTGAGAATATACTAAATCATACTGAAATTGTTATCAAACACACACACGCGCGCGCGCACACACAAATACACACAAAACTTTTATGATAGGAATTAGGAACGATGTAAACAATATAATGAATTCCTTTTCAATAACCAAATTAGGTATAATGCTAATAATAAAATAACTGAAATGTTTTAATTTTCAGCATTCGTTAATATAATTGGTGAACATATTTCACTAAATGGCTTATTTTAAATTAATTTTCATACATTTATTAGTAAATTCTTATATTTGTCTATTGTTCCACCTTTTCTTTATTTTTTCAAGGTGAAAATTACTTTTATAAATTTCCTGCTTTTTTTGCTCGAAAGTTGTAGTTACTCAAATGGGAGGATTCGCTTTGCTAAAGCTAAAAAAATAAATCGGTAGAACGCTGGAAGTAAAGTCCAATTATTTTAGGAAAATGATGGGAAGAATCCAGTTTAACCTTATTCTACTTGCTGTTCTCCAAGTACGCGCGATATTACGTGTATTTTATGCTACCATTTCATCTTGCTCCTATAACCTTCACCGAAACACGTTACTTCCTTCCTTCTTTTTTTTTTACTTTTTTTTCTTCCTTGCGTCCTTCCGTCCTTCCTTCCTTTCGCTCTTCCTTCCTTTTTTACGTCCTTCCTTTCTTTCTTCCGTTCTTTCTTCTTTACTTCCTTACGTGCTTCCTTTCTTTTTGCGTCCATCCTTTCTTTATTCCTTCCTTTGTTTCTTGATTCTTTTTTAAACTTGGAAAAAATCTAATACAACATAGATCTTGCTCAATATTTTTCGTTTTCTATATTTATTTAAATTATTTATATTTATAAATATAATGTTAAGAAAACAAATCAAACTATATATATTAAATCAAAAGTTTGAAACTTACATTTTTGTTTCCCTTCATTGTCTTCTATACTTTCCAATTAATGAATAAAGAAAATTATTTTTTATATATGTAAATAATTTAGGGCTGTAGTCATTTTTATTTAATATCAAGATAGAATCAAGATCACTCTTATAAATTTAACTTTTTAGTGTAATCATTAAATTATCTTTAAATATACGAAAGAAAAAATTACATTGATTTAAAATCATACATTCTATGAAAAATATAAATTTTTCTAATAAAACTATAATTCCTAATAAAAAAACTTTATAGAAACATCAGCAATATATAGAAAATCATTAAATGTTTCTATAATAATTAAAAGTCGTTTAATAAATAATCGTTAAATAATCCATTTCTCCCTTATTCTTTTTTCTTATTTAAAAATAGTGTATTTAATACTATATTGTAAATCTTTCTTTATTGATCAAGAATGTTTATGTATGTAAGAACGTAATGTTCAGCAATAGATTAATTATTCTGTATGATTTTTTTTTGTTTAAACTTTAATATAATTTATTCATTCATAAGTACTTATTTATTATCACATTAAAACAGCAGTTTTTATTCGATTAAATAACAGGAAAATATTAAATAAAGGAAAATAACAAAAGCATTTATAATATGAAATTATGATCAACCGACTATAAATTTGTGACAATATTATGATTTCTATTAATTTTTGCATATACATATTATTTTATTCTTTATCCTATTCTACAAATCAACATTTTATAGAAATTCAAATTTTAATTAAACTAATTATATAGTTGCGAGATCATTTGACTTTAGCAATACTGATGGATCAGTAACACCAAACTATAAATCCTTCCTGGATTATTGCCTAGTCTAGATACGAGTGCTTTCTTTCTCGTAAATCCATGATAAAATGTTTGTATACGTATATGAGAGATGCAATATACAGTTTCCCTTGCTCTCAATGTAGCGCAAGGATTAACATAAATCCATACGGCATTTTGCCCAATTGCTCGAATACAATCGTCAGTTGACATAATTTTAGTGTATGATTAACCGAGTTTGTAATTCATCATGCAGAAATGACCAATGGCCAAAACAAATTTCATATTCTTGCCAGTAAATACGGAGAAGAGAGCGTAAAGATTGACTCAATTATAGCAGGTTGCGAGGAATTTACGTAACCAATGGATTGAATAAAAGAAATACGTATATTTATTCGTTAATATCCAATTATTTTTGAAAATTATTTCTTAAACTGAACATTTTGTAATTATTTTTATCAACTGTAAAAACTAAGCGTTTAAAGTAAAAACGTTTTTTTATTAAACCTAGTACAATTATTCTAAGATTAAAATCTATGTTATAAAATAAAAATAAAATTTGTTCTGCCAAAAATTTACAAGAATGTATTAAAATGTAGAAACAGTGTATAAGAATACTTAGATTCTAACTCTGAATTACTTGTAATATTCGTCTTATTTTAAGATCTAATTATTCAACTTATGAATAATTAGAGATTGGCTATAAGTTATAATTAGATATTGGTCCATAAAAATTTATTAATTATATTAATTTTCATATACTGTTTAATAATTTATTCAAAATATATTAGAAGGTATGAACTTTAAAAATATCAAGTTAATATGGAAAATGGTGTTTGAGAAAAATATTCACATAAATTTACAAATAATTGTAAAAGATACATTGAAAAGAAAGCTGATCCAATCAATGTTAGATACAAAATTTGAATTTGTGTAATTGTTTATGTAATGAGTATATTCAAGAAAAATAAAAGAGATAGGAACGGTTTAGATAAACAATATTTTTCGTACTGCGTACGTCCTTAATTCAGATCTATATGATGAATCTCTAAATTAAACTTGTCAGTTCGAAATTACCAGTGGTTATATACTTTGGTCAAATATGCAATTAGTAATAGAATATTAATAATTATAATTATAATTATACTATTGTTAGAATTGAATCCTTTTCCTCCTATATTCGTCCTGTTCAGAAAAAAAACACGGAAAAATTAAATGAGAAAGAGGAACAGACGTTATTCGAACGAGCTAAAGATCAGAAGGAAATATTTTTTTGAATAACAATAATTATTTGGTTATATTTTATTTCTTACTGGTATCGTAAAGGAATGACTAATTGTTGTTCAAAATTGTAATATACAAGAGATTCTTTCAATTTCGAACAACTGTATATTATTTAGTTATATGCAAACCTGTATTTGATAATATAGTAGAAAATTATTTTAATATATTTTAAATTAGAATATTAATATTGGTAAACAAAATTATACACAAATTAATTTCTTATTTTTTTTTATAAATATCAATTTGAAAAATTTACAAAAGTTTCGATTAAGATAATAATGAAAAAAATTGTGTTGCATGTAAAATAATTTTCATATAATGCATATTAATAATCAATAAATATTTAATATATGAAAGTAAATATATAGATATGTATCTAAATTAAATCCTATTATCATAATTGTACATATGTTTTTTCAATTTTCTTTTTAAAATTATTTATAATAATATAATGATATATTATATATCATATATTATATAATAAATATATATAAATATCGTTATTGATTTTAATATCGATCTTTTTAATTAAAAATACACTATAATTTATATTTTACTTATATTAGTATGATTGACATTAAACCATACATATGCAATGATATAAATAATCTTATACTTTGTTTTATGTAAAAAAACAACGAAAAGCATGAATCTACTTCTATAATCCGACAGCAAATTTCATGTGCAAACATATATTATTCCCTCATAATATCGCTTCTATATACATATAATGCAAGATACCTTCAAAGCCAACTAAAGGCAAAATACCACCGTACCATTAAAAGTCAACAATTTATTAAACTCGATATAAATATTTTACTAATGGATTACAACGATATTAATCTCTACTTTACTCACGCGCTACTAGTACTATAGATTTCTCGAAACTGAGATACCCATATCCAAATGAGTACAATTTTTTTCTCATTTCCGTCTGCATACACCGATACCTTTTCACTACATTACGAATTATGAATCAATAATCAATCTAGTTGATGGTATATTTGTGAGACTTTGTACACTCACGATAAATGTATTCTGTAAAAAATTTAATAAATTCAATAGAGAATAAAATTTAAATATAAATTTTATTACTATTATTGAATTATATAACTTTTTACATAAATTTCTTTATTTATTATGGAAGTGATGGCAAGTTTAGATTATTTTATTAAACTTGTAATATAGTATAGTAAATATTGTAAACAACTATTTCTAATCAAATATTTCTCAGATATTTTTTTTTATCATTAACAGTATAAATGTTGTATAATTGTATAAATGATTTAATCATTAACTGTATAAAAAACAAGAGTAAGATGATAATGGTTATTATTCATTTATTAATAATTACTTATTAACTCAGATTTTTATTTTGATTGTAGTTCTGTCTCATTGTCCTATTATTAATTTCATTTGATTCATTTGATCTTACCATAAATATTGGCTCATAAGTATTTTCGAATAAGTTAATGCATTTATTATGTATGTGTTTCTTTGAATTTATTATGTATCATTTATTATATTATCTGTATATACACGCGGATACATGATATATGTGAATATATGTGTTATGTGTAAGAAGTTATTTATATATATATATATATATATATATATATATATATATTATTAAAAACTTAAAATTAAAATTTTTATATTTTAATTAAATTAAATATATAAATTCTGTTTTATATATCAGTTGTAATTTGATAAATGTATAATTTCATACAAATATTACTAAATTAAAATTAAAATTGAAATTAAATTATTTTAGAACGACTAAATATCTATAAATTGGTTTAATATAATAAATCAAAATGAAGGTTTTTAACATATGATATTATATTTGTAGGCATGTTTTGTTAATAATTATCTAAAATATAAAAATAATGTCTAAAAATTGAGTACCGGGCTAGGAGGGCCAAATATCTAGAGTTAGGTATAAACTCCCAGATGGTGCAAGGGAGGATTGTAGGCAAGTGGACAGGATAGTGCATGTATTCAATAATAAATAGATTTGGTATTTGTTTTAGTTTATTGCGATAATTGCATTAGTTGTATTATAATGATTTTTAGTTTATGCTTGAATGCCTTCGTTTCTTGAGTTTTGTACTGCTATTACCATATAGAGCTGTAATGTGCGTTGCATGTACAGGTAGAAGGGTGTAGTAACCTTCTGGTCCTCTATATGTAATGCACGTGGTGGTGGTGTTATACACGTAGAAGAACAAGGTCGTAAAGCCCCGTGCTTTCTTGTGTAGTGGCACGTGGCAGTAGCTTGAATTTGCCTTGGTATTGTCTTATTGCTTACCTTGAAGGCTCTGCAGGTGCGTTTTTGGTGGCACTTCATCTTAGTCTGCAGATATTGCTGCGTATGGCGCCTCGTAAGTCTTTCTTATGGGAGCTAAACTTGCCCCTTATGTGTTTGCAGATTGTGTGAGCTTGGTCGCTCTACAGTTCTTTACCTTGTGAGGCAGATTGTGTATTATTATCGTTATTAAGGAATGGAACTTTACCTTGTGAGTTCTGCAGATTTTGTACTCTTGATGGCAGCTAGTGATGTCTGCAGGTTGTGCCTCGTGTGACAGCTTGTAGTTTATGTTTTTAAGCCTGCGTCGCCCCTTGAGTGTCGCACCGTGCCGAGCCTAACCTTTAATATGCCGCTTGTGCCAGAGTGCATCAAGGGCAAGTACAAGAGTGCGTAAGCATCGTCTACGACTCTCATTCCTACAGGTCACAGGGTATCTCGAGTAGCCAGCACGAGCCCAAGTAGATCTTAGCCCGCGCGACGTGAGAAGCCTGCGTCACCTCTTCAGTGTCATACCGTATCGAGCCCAACCTTTAATAGAAGCCGCCTGTACCTAAGCGCATGAAGCAGTAGCAGATTCACCAAAGTCAAGACCAATATTTTGGCTAGCTGCCGAAAAGCTGCAAGAGTTCATACTGACTTCATCAACAAGAATCATTCCTTTAGTCGAAAATAAACCGAATAAACAGCAATAGAAACCAGACGTGTTAAATGCTGAACCAATACACTAACCCTTCCACTTACCCACGCATTTTTCCCACATAACATTTTGTGGTTCTTTAGTTAATTCTAAACAATTTGATCCTTTGATCCGGATTGTTACACCTTGGTGAAGCGAGCCTGATCTTCGGATACATTTTGTACAATATTTAAATTCTTTTTGTTTTTGTCTCTCATTCTATATTTTCTTAACTTTTGTGGCAATTTACAAGCAATATAATAAGTTATGCATTTTAATTCATTATTGTTCTTTGCTTCTTTTTCACTCCTTTCTTTATTTTTTTTCTTTTGTCTCTTTCTGTTTTTTTATTACTTATTCAATGTATTTTCCTTGATGAAGATTGTATAATTGTAAATATAGTCAATGTACACGTATAGTAAAATTGAAGCAGACAGGATCGAATGAACAAAAGGAAAATACAGCAAAAGAAATAATACGCTATTTATCAAATACTTATATTTTGCAGATAAATTATTTATATTTATTTTTAGAAAACAGCTTATTAAATAAAATTTACAATTAATTAGAATATATATCATAAATAAGTAAAATATATTAAAAAAAATGAAAAGTAAAAAATATTAATTTTATTCGTATATTTTTATATTACTTATAATAAAAAAATTTATATACCAATATTTATATAGCATAATGCCGCCTTTTTAATAGAAATTTAATGGGACTTTAGTTTCATCAATAAAGTTTATAGCAACATGATAAACCAAAAGAAATATTACATATGATTTATACTACACATTATTTCAATTAAATAATATTAAATAAATTGATGAAATAAAGTTTGTTACAAATGAGGAATACATGCTTTAGACTTTTAGTATTTAATACAATATTTGGAATGAATTAAAATAATAATAAATAACATAAAATATTATTCATATTAAATTAGATATAGAATATATACTAAATAAAAAATATAAATATTATTTTTCAAGATATATATTTGATAAATTAATGAATTCTATCGAGCTTATATGTAAATGCATAAAAATTAAAATAAATTGCAATGTAAAGTAATAGTCTTATTTTTATTGAATAAAAACAATTGTTCGATGAATCAAATACAATGATATTCACACCTTAAATTTATAAAATTTTAATGAATATAAACAAAATTCCAAGTAAAAGACTAATAATAATTGTAGATACATCATTTATGTATTAAATATAATATTTTTAACATAACACTGTTGTAACGATTCCAAGAAAATGTACTAGTTTTCCTGAAGCGTTTCATCATTTATTATGAATAATATCAAAATTATATGCAATTTAATAAAAAATAGTACTTAAAATTTAAAAAATAATTATTATATTCTTATGATTATAATATACTTTCTATACTATACTCTTTTCGCCTTAGACTTTAATATAATAGTTTATATAACATCTTTTTAAGTTTATCTCCACGTTAAAGAACATGAGTAAAAAATATAAGGGCGCCCAAATTGTGTAGAAGAGATCAAGTAAAGTCAAAAATGAAGAAAGCCAAAGTAGGCGAGCATATACATATATGCGAAGAAGGGCTGCTTCGAGGAAGTGGATGAGCTAGAGAATCGAGGTTGCTATCTTATGTCAGTAGGATGTTAGAGCAACTTGTACAGGTGAACTTCCCTCGACACCCGAGTTCGAGGTAGATAGATTTAACAAGCGATGCTATCTGCCCAGATGAATGCCATGCCTTTTCCCTCCCTTAGGGGTTGTATTCACTATCTCGTCCCTTCACACTTTCCGCCCTTTAGATATATTCACTCTTTACATAGTTGTCAAATCGAACATTTAACAACCCGCTTTCACGTATATAAATAGCATTTGTCTAGCTGAAAAAAAAGCATTTTTATAATTGTTAATGTTTGGAAGCTTCACTCCCATTATATACATATTCAAACCATAAAAAGGAAAAGAAGAAAATTTACTTTTTAACGAGACTTGATTAATAGTGTAAACAATTTTAGTAATAGCTTACTATCATCTTTATTTAATTGGATCTATGCACTTAAGCATATATGTTCATTATATCTATATATATTTCTTTAGCATGTATATTGTAGTTCTGTATATATTTTTAAAATGTCTTTCCATAAAGAGTATTTCTGTTTCCGTCTCAATGTATATTTATAAGAAAATTTGATATAATTACCACATGAATAAAAGAATCTAAAAATTGGTACCAAATATTAATTTACTATGTATAATTTTATAAAAAATTAGTATTAAATTTTCTTAAACAGTTTACTAAAAAAATTTTTAGTTCTATTTTATTGGTAAAAGAAAGTTTACAATGAAAAAACATAAAATTTATGGTACTTTAATTAAAATTTAGTTGGACCATTAAATTTATGAGAATACCTAAATAGTTTACATATTCGTATTCATTTAGAACTTAATATGCATCTTAATTATAAAAAAACAGAATTGATTAAATATATAAATATATATACAATCAAAACAAACACCTATTATAACTAAAATGCTAATAGTTTTATGTTCAATGAAAAATCTACAATATAATGTTTAGTTATCAATTTCTTTAGTTTTTATAAATATATATTTACTAAATTTAAGGTTTATCCAATTTCTATCAAATAAACAAACTAATATTTTGAAAATGGAACAAGTATTATTTATCTTCATTGCCAAAACTAATTTCTTTAAGCAGATAGTTCTTTATAATTTCATATTATGAAGTAGATGTGAAAAATATTTCTGCCAAAACTGAAGATATCTTTGTAATTGTTTATGACAATAATAATAAAATTATGAGAGGCGAGTTGTGAATAACGGATTATATTAATGAGAAGAGAAGTCAGTAATAATTTGGTATATCTATTTTTTTAAGTCTAGTGAGAGACGTATTACACCGCACGGATGATTTTCTTCTATAGGTTTTAGTGATGATTTTGATAGTGTAGATTATTGTAGATGACTAGAAGTGAAACAAGATAATTAAAGTATTAATAAATAGATGAAATCATAAATCATTATTATTTAAATTATTAAGCTATTGAAACATAATTTTTCCACAACGTATACGACATAAAAAAGTATTTTTTTAGGATTTTCGGTTCAAAAAAAGATTCAAAACATACATCTATTTTCATCTATTTTGTTCAGTCATTGCAGAGCTACAGTCAAGCATAATTAGAGAGTATGAAAATTAATTTCAGGCTAAAATGTAATGTTAAATGAATTTTTATACATACACGTAGAACTTCTTATGGTGAATGGAAATATATACGAATGTTTTACTAAAATTCTGTTGTTTAAGAGAGCTATTGTTGTTCAAATAAATATTAACCTTTTAAATGAATACAAGAGCCCTATCTCTCCAAAATATTTCTTGCATCAATATTATTGCATTGTGTTGGTAAAGTCTATGCAAATATGATTTTGTAATACCTTGACTAAGTTCATTAAGTATTAAAATTAAAATTATATTATAAAAAAATATGATATAAAATAAAATAATTAATAACATTTTAGTTGAAATTATCCTTATCAATTTTATAATATAAATTAAATCCTAATGCTTTTATAATCTAAATGGCCGATTAAAATGATTGATAAATTTTTCTTTCACGTTTGTATGTACTCATTTTAATTAAAATTCAAATAGTTTTAGAAAATTACAATAAACAAAAAATATACATATTTGTTTAATAACATAAATGAGACATTTTTTGAGGAATATAATTTTCTACATTCTATTGAGAAACTTAGTTTATTACGAAAAAAATATAATAAATTACATAAAAGTTCTTTCAAAGAAAATCATTTATAATGTACAGTAAATAAAAAGATTCTTTTGATGCTCGTTTATAAAATTCTGAATAAATAGCAAACAATTTTTTCCTCTTCCAAAAAAAATAAGTCTTATGTTATAAACAGGTTTTATTAATTTGCATTTTATAATTATGAATGTTGAATTTAATAGATAGATTAACTGTAAATCAAATTAATTTTTTAAACGATAAAACATTATAGAAAGTCAACGAAAATCAATAATAAATTATATTAATACTAAAATTGTACTAATTTTATTTATTTTCTATTAATTTGTATAACTATTCACATTTAATAAAAAATATAATAAATTTGTATTTATGAATAATTTACCTTTTAGATAAATTAAATTAGATATATTTTAGATGAGTTTACATAAATTAATTTATACCTTAAAAATTGTTGATTACTATAATTTTGTATCCTGTACATTCCCTAGAATCTTTTATATATTAATATACGTACTAATTTCGCTATTTTCATCCATTAATTTTTGTTTATATTCAATTAACTAACTGTTTTCAAAGTTAATTTAGAACATTAGCGCCATTATAATTGAATATATATCATCACTCTTAAGTTTACAATCACAATATAATTATTTTAACATAAATGTTGGAATAAATATGATTAAAAGTAAGTTTACTTGATTTATTTAATTTATCATTTTTTTAACTGAAAATAATTCAGTATCAGTAATACAAAAGCATTCTATTAATAAATGAATATATATATATATATAACAGAATAAAACTATATACAAAAATAATATATGTATTTTATATTTATAATCTTTTTAGGCATGTATAATTTTAATATGAAGCGGTTGATAATCTAGTTTGTATACATTGATTTTTTTTTTTTGATTCTATAAAATAATATTTTTAGAGCTTATTATAATTGTAAAATATTTAGCTTAAAATGTAATATATATATATATATATATATATATATATAGTAATTCAGAATTATAAATGAAATGATATATTTTTAATATAATCTATTGAAGATGAAGTAATTCATGTTTAATAGTAGATAATAATAAATGTAAAATGTAGACATGATATGTAAATTAAAATTATATACGATTGATATAAATAAAACTATATAAATTGATTCGAATTATAAACTTCACGATTAAAGTTAAGTAACATAGAAAACAATTGTACCTGGAGCTTTTTTATTTAATGAATATTTACAAATATATAGACGTTACTTCTGCTATTAAGTATCTTCTATTAATTAAATACTATCAATTAAATTACCAAACTAATTTAAATTAATAAATTAAATTAAACAATTAAATCAATTAAAATACTATCTTCTATTAAGAATTCATGAGATGTAAAACTTGTTGCTCAATATATTTATATTAATAAGCCAACTGTCATATTAGGAAAAGTTCTTTTTTTTAAAATAGTTTCTTTTTAAATTATTCCTCTTTCTATTGTTTAGACATTTTTATACGGCTTTCCTTACCTAAATGATTTTAAGGTACTTATTTTTAACTGACGGAATAAAATAAATGACTACAGAGAAACCAATACACAGATTCACAAAACTTTTTCAATTTACTTGCATTGCGATACATTCGTTTTTTTGTTATTTGCATGAAGCTTAGAATACATCATCATTAAATAAGTCTATGAATATAAATTTCTTTAATAACAATTACAGTTATGTAAAAATTGAATAAACAGTAAAGTAGATTAAATAAATTTAATCAGAATATGATTGATTACGGATTGACTTTATATGTAATTATAAAAATACTTAAAAACTTCATTATTTATATGTATAAGACAAATTAATTACAGTTTAACTTAATGCAGTTCAAATTTATATTGTAATTGCAACGTAAACAAAATTTTTAAGTGAATGTTAGTATTTGTTATATGGTAATGTATATGTAATATAAATTTGTAATTAAATAAGTAACAAGTAACAAGAATGTCAAGATATCAATTGAAAGGTATACAACTTTCCATTCAATAAGATTTCACAAAATTACTTCACCTAATATATATATATATATATATATAATTACAAAAATTTAAGTTAAGCATTATTTAAGTAAGGAAATTTCATAACTTAAGAATAGTATATTCCACGTTTATTTCTAATAGTTATATAGCTTATAATATTATATATTTATATTATATATTTCATATTATAAGCTATAAATTATATTTGAAGGATTTTAAATAACTAAATTTGTGAAGATACAATATTTCATAAATAATTGAATTATTAGTTCTATAACAATTAAATAGTTATATCATAATAGTTATATCATATACAGTAACTTTCAAAATTTCCGGCTGTAATTTAATTTAATGAAAAATTCTCATTATACTTATTTATAGATATAAATAAAAAATATTCTTAAAACAGACAGATTATTACGAATAAATTAGAGCATTTCTTTCGACTGTATTAAATTCTCTAATAGTAAATAAAAGTGAACTAAGGTGAGAAAAAAATTGGCAAAACATGGATATTTTGAATAATGATAAAACTTGTGATATCGCCGACCTTCAAAATTTCGAGCAAAATTCCGCAGTATTTAAAGTCATGACAATTTGCAACTACGTACAAATACATTCCCGTGTAGAGATATCTACAAGTATGTGTATCAGAAATTTTCTAGTAAAATCGGAGGATAGATAATGTACTTCTGGTGTATCAAGTTTTCACGTGTAAGTACCGATATATTCCGACCTCTTTAAGAATAATCTCCTTATGCCCACATATTGCAATAATAGAGTAAGTACCAGAATGGAAATTCTATATATATTTATACATAAATGTATTTAGAGATGTATTTATACGGCATATCTTAAATCTTAATTACATGGACAATTGACTTATTTTTGTATTATTACATTACTTCTTATAACATAAATAATGTTAGTATTTTTTATTACTGTTTCATACAATTTATAATAATTCACGCTTTATACAAATGTTCACAAAATTTATTAAAAAAGAAAAAATACAGAAAATGAAAATACTTATAAATATGTCTTTTTTTTTAAGTAAAAAATAAAAGTTCAAATATATCTTTAAGCAGATAATAAATCTATTTCTAATGATATCAATTTGACATGTGTACATTTTTTATTTAATTTACTTGAGTTGTAAATTTAAAAATTAGTATTTTTAGACAATTATATTATGTATCTATACATTTTTTTCATAATCTATAGATTTTTTCATTAAAAATGTTTTTTTTCATTAAATATATTTTCATTAAAAATTATAGATTCATTCATTAAAAAAAATTTTTGGATTATAATTTCTGTATTATTACAATTCCAACTTTTTATATGTTGATAAATTAATTATTGGATATATCATTTTTCTATCATATAAAAAACTTGGAAACTGTTTCTTATACAGTTTATTATAGTTTAGATTATTTAAAAGTATTTATTGAGATTATTATCACTATAATAAACAACTATATCCTGTAAATGATATTCAGCTCTAAAAAATATTTCTGATAAATTAATATTAGAAAACGATATTACATTTATTTTTTAAATTATTTGTATTATTAATTAGTAGTTTATTAGAATATACTCATTTTAACTCAGTGTCACTTCTAGAAGTTGCATCTTATCTGATGGTTACATAGCAATCTTATAACTTTTCATCATTCGAATTTTTTTACATATTATGATATATACACACATCTTTATACCTGTAACAAAATTATAATCTCTTTTTACGGATAAAATATTTTCGTTGAATATTTTTGACAATGACAACTTTTATTATTTTTTTAACTTCATATAATTTGATATGAATTTATTGTTGAACATACTTTACGTTTGTAATTTTCAGATATTAGTGGTTTTTATAGTAGGAGAAAAAGAGCGAGAGAGAATTAAAGAATCAGACAGAAACATTTATTAAATTACTATGACAAATTTAAATTTAAGATTATATTTTCTATGTATTAAACGTTACTATTAGCATTACTATTGAAACATGAGTAATACCCTTAGTTTTTAATTTATTTCTTCTTAATTTATTTATTTAAATTATTTGATATACTTTACGATTTACATTTAAATTACTTATGATACATAATAGTAAAAAAATAAATCTCCCACAATTTATATTAACGTAATATTTCTACCAAAATATGTTATAAACGAGATTGTACAATAAAACATTATTATTAATAGACGTCAAAGATTGCTATTGGAATATATTCGGTTATGTGTAAGGCACTGAATTTGAATTGTATACAATTATTGCGAATACTTTATATTCCTTTTAAATGGTTAGCCATTTCAATATACATTACTTATAAGGCTATTTTATGTAATTATATTATAATTGCATATAATGACTTAAAATAATAATGGAGTTAAGTAGAAATAACTAAAGTGAATTTAAAGTTATGTTTCCGCATAACTTTATGTATACATATTTATATATATACTTATAAAAGCAAATATATACTTTCAACATTTAATATTTATTAACCTTAAATAAAGATTTTGAGAAAGATTCAATTGTGCATCAAACATGGAAGCGTAATTTGACGTCCTAAAGTAATTCTTCTTTATATGACAAGAGTATTTATACAGATCGATAACGAAATAAAATTCGCGACTATATAATGAATAGTGGGAGCTTATATGCATAAAAGCGAATTTGTTCGAGATTGACGCAGTTTCCACGAATTTAAGAAAAATTAGATCATACGCATTGTACGCGCGCTCGGACCGGGACTCGCACTCGGGCGAATGTTTATAAACAAAACTCGGCAAGTCCGAGCAAGTTTCACGACATGAAATCTAATATACTATAAGATCACACAAAGGTATTATTACGCCCTACTTTTCTTTCTTCGAACATTCTCGAAGGTTCTACATTTTTCCTTCGATGCCTCGTGTAAGAATTACTGCAACAACGACGATGATTTGTTGCCAGCTAAGTGAGCCGCCGCGTGGATATATAAGGGACGCACTCGGCGCGCCTCGCTCTCTTGATGAAAATCTCTTGTTGACTGCCTCTCTTGCCGAACGAACCTCGCTCAACTGCGCTTGCGGCTAACATCTTGCCGTGACCCGACTACAGTGACCGACCATAGTGAAGCGATTTAATCATCTACCAGTAGAAGCCATGGCACACGGGTCTCGATCTGCCCTCAGCAGGATCGCCATAGAGCAGTCGGTATTTTCAGTAGAGCCGCCACGGAACGATCAAGCCTTCGGTTTTCGTGCGCGTATTCAAAAGGCTCATTGTAATATCACTTCGTGTTCACTCAAGTGTAATTGCCGCTCAGTGTTTTTAGTATATACTGTGACGATGACACGTGGCCATAAATTCGGCAGTCTAATAAATAATATACGTGTGCATTATTAAAAGGAAATCGGCAGATTTAGTAGCGATTTACAGTGAAGCCAATGGAATAGTAATCAAAGGGGACATCAATTACGCAGCAACTAACACACTTTATCTGCAGCTTACAAGGTACATTTTTATATTAATAATAAGCTAGTCACACCTCGCACAAGAATAAATCTAGCAATTTATATTCTCTCGGTCGGACCAACGCTTCGACCCCGTACGGTCTCTCTTGATCGAACCAATGCTTCGATCCCGTACAGGCCCACAAGAGTCGACTCAAGCGACGTAATTCGTCAAGCACATTGTCAAGACCAGACAACAATATATTGAATAATCAACTACAAATACATTTCAATAAGTCCTTCAAGAGCACGAAGACTTATCATTAATTACTCTTGTATATGACTAGTCTTTTCCACTGCCCCCATAAATAATAAAGATACAATTGATTACTAAATAAATTCCATTAAACATCATACACCATATCAAGTATAGTTATTCATACACCAAGCGTACTTGATTCAAACGCCATCTTCTCATGCTACATCACAAGCATGATTGACGGACTACACCTGCTGATATTTACATCAGCATAATCTCAACTTCAAGATACTCAGTCATATCCATAGAATCTACGATAATCAAAAGTACAAAGACACACCCTCATTACTACAATAGAATAATCCTTTCTCAACAACATTGCAATATTACTATTATAATTATTAACAAATAATAAACATTGTTTTACTAAAATACATAAAATTTTTAGCCCTTTCACTTATTATTTCCTTTAAAGTAATCCTGATGAAAGACTAATCCACTGAACTATTGAATTGGTAGTTCGAGCCATAAACTAAGCCTTTACAATCGAACAGAATTAATACTTCGACACTTTTCCATTTTAAATTTTGACCGATGCAATATTCTATGACATCAATGTCATCCTCGCCGACTGATAGTTGGCAAAATTGTTTCAAAGGACAGCTATACAAAGTCATTAGCTCGTTAAGCGAAGTAGTGAACGTTAAATGGAGTGATCTCCAAATCACGTCTTCCTTATAGAAGCTTTCTAAAGCTTTGTAAAAAGCTAAGCCTATACCAAATCTTTCTTTTGGCATTTCTTTAATTCATAATTAATAAATTAACGATGAAACAAATATATACCAATGCCAAGATATTTCAGCTTATCTTGAAAATTAAATTGATATATGTTGTTAAGAAAATTAATAAACATATTTATTTAAACTACATTATGATTTACTTTGAAATTTTACTTGTTTGGATACATTATAAAATCACTCTTGAATGTAATTTTATTACAATTAATTTTAATGTAAATGTAAAAATGTATAATCATAGATAATAATATAATTATATATATAAGTATTAGGATTATATAAGTAATCTGAAATCTTTTAATATTATATTTGGTTTACATCTAAATATCAAATAACATATTTATTGAGACTAGAAAATTTACAAACTTGTATATATATATTCCCTTGTTCTAAATTTATTTCTTTTTCTATAGTTTATATTTAATATTTTGTAAATCAGAATAATTTTAAATTATAATTCTACAATATTGTTGTACGTATTGTATTTTTGCAAATATTTTAGTATGATAATATCACTTTCATACTAAATTATGTAATTCATTAGCTTATTTCCATTCTATATCTATTTTTCATGTTTCTAATATAATTAAATTTACATAATAACAATTTCCTTATGCTAAATATGTCTTTTTAAGTTCTTAATGATTAATTAAGAACTTTTTAAAAATATTAATTTCCATAAAATAATATTTCTTTGTTCTTGAGTATAACAAAAATAATGGATTAACGAATAATTAATGCAGTGAAGTCAAATATTTTATTAACATGGTAAATGATGAATGAATCAAAATACATTTCCTATTTACTATATATAAAGATAACAAATGAATAAATGCATTTCATTACAGTTAGACTATGACCACCATTTTATCCAGCATGTTTTTTTTAAATATCTTACTTATCCGCATTGAGTGTATTTTCTCACGTGTAGAAATTATACAACAGAATTCTCGCTTCGTGTTTAACCAACTTCGACTTTACAAATCTCTATCTTATTATCTAATCGATTTATATATTCTTAAATCTTTTGTAGCTATGTAATATATTTTAAAGTTATTATGAAATAATTACTAATTGTAATATATTGTTACTCAGGTAACAAATGATCCGTATTCTAAATTCCAACTACTACAATTTAAAGAGTATAATACAGTCTTTAATAGTATTTAAGTATCGACATAATATTTTAATAATTATAAAATTGTAATTTCAAAAATATATATATATATATATATATATCACTTCTTATATCTTATATCATACCATTTCCTTTATAAATTCTAAAAATCAGAAACTATTTTAAGAAATACTTTATTATATATAAATATTTATATATAAATTTCTTTACTTACACTATGTACAGATATTCTCATGCCAAAATTCATTTTGTGCAAAATAATTCTATAATTATTATTGGCGTAATTTTACTATATAAAATTGTACTTGATAAATTTTTTTAATTTCTAAATTTCATATTTCATATACTTTCATATACTTTACAGTTCAAGAATTTGTAAAAAAATTCAAACGAAAATTTCAAACATTCTGGAAATTATAGTTTAGTATAGGTACTTTAACGTGTTTAATAGGTGTATGATGAGCACTTAACGTATTACCCTATACACCACTTTTGCAATTGGGTATATCCTAACTGATTATCATTTTTCGTTTTACTTTTTATATGTAGTAATTTAATAAATACAATAAAATTATATTCAATTAAATGTTTTTAGATGTTTTGAAAAAAATTAATGAAAGGATTTTTCATGCAAATTTTAATCTTTTATTACAACCAAATGAAGTATAGGTATAACCAACTTTCAAAATACATAAGATAATTTAAAAATATTAAATTAAAGGTTTTTTTTCTAAAAAAAAGCATTTATTGTATAATTTGTTATACAGAAATTTAAAATAAATAAAAAATTTACAGAAATAAAAATTCTTAGATATTTCAATTCATGATATAATTTTACTATTAAAGTTTACATTACGTATTATAAATATTTATTCAATTTTTTTGTTCTTAGAAATTTAAAATTATGTTTATATGCAATATATATTGAATTTCAATAGAGCAATAGTCCCATAACAAGTGATTTAAACTCTATATAATCAATAATATATAATATTTTATAGGTTTTCAGTTGGGGTAATTTATAAACATTTATATAATTAAAATGAATCCTTGATTTCAAATAAATTTTTTTGTAAAATAAGTCACTTTTTATCAACATCGGTTATTATAATCGCTTAATATATCGCTTAAATCGATATAAAAATTTTTTAGAACATACCCTTAAATATAAAAGCATTTTAATATAAATGACAGAAAAACTTAATAATTATATAAGAACAATTTCACAATTATATTTATTACATTATTGGCCTTCTAATTTTTCAATTATATTTCAGGATTTATCTCATATTCTGTAATATAATAAAACCTATCTGTATTGTAACAGTTATTATTTTCCCAAGGACCTTTTAAATTAATACATACGTATTCATACGTCCATCGAGGAAACCAATAACTCATTGATCCAGTTTTGTTTAGAAAAACAATTTTATTTTATTAAAACAAGATACATCAGATATATTTAAATATATATCCAAATATTTCTTTTTCACAATTTTTAATACTATTCTAAAAAATATAATATTTATAGTTGGTATGTAATTATTAATAACACTGAATAAATTTTATTAATTTTATTGATATATTTATTTATTAAACCAAATTATTTATTAAAATAAAAAATTTGTTTTAATGAGTGATTTAACATTTTCTCTAATTCTTTAAATGTTTTTTAAAAATTATATGTTTTATATGAAATAATCAAAAGTATATTGCTACTAATATATTTATATTTGCTGTAAATTCTAAAAAAAAGAAATGCAGTTAAATGATTCCTATCCATTTATAAATTAAGTTTTTTCACAGAATCAAGAAAAATAATATATGTACTAGTCAGAAAATGCGAACGAATTGAGAGTTCAGAATTTTTCGTACTTCCTAATTCCATCTTGGCTTCGAATACAACTAGTTTAATCGGCTGATTCTGTTTTAGTTGACAGAGAGTTATTGCCTTGGATTTGTTATCACATTTGCTGAGTAAGGTGCCTTATATAGATGAGTATAACAACTCCCATATCTTCATCGTGCTTCTTTCTACATTACCACCATTGGCTGTCCTAAATGTACATATCACACTTATCTAATAACCTCATTTACATGCACACAGAGTCACGAGTTCTAAATGTACTTTTGTTCTATTTTGCATAAGGAAAGTAGCGAACAAAGTTTGTAAAGCTGTAGAATACAGTATCATGGAAAATTAAAATAAATGGTATATTAAGTTATAAAATGAGAAAATTTGTAAAAATTTAATTTTGGTAATTTTTTCTGAAGTAATATTATACTATTATTGCTATACTATACTATACTATTATGCTCATTACTAATTCTATATTGTTAATTAAATTAATTATCACAATCGGAATAATAATTAATTTGAAAATTTTTATAATTTTTACATATTATATTATGTGCAGTAAAATACATTTTTATAGTACTAATGCTTTGTACAGAAAAATATTACATATTATGTATACTAACAATTACAAAATTTGGTTCTTTGAAGTATAGCAATTTTAAAATATCTGCATGATAATATTTTTAGAATTGAATAATAATTTTATTCGTATAAAGTATTATAAGATTAATGTAATTGATAGAGCAGATGGAATACTCTAATATTTAGATAAAAATATATATCGTACGAGAGTGAAATTAGAAATTGAACTAAACTTTTATTTTATTAAATTTTCTTAACGATTAAACCTTGATATAAACTAAAATAATAACTTACGAATCTTCTATATGTCTTTAAGGTTTTACTGATTCTTTTTTATTTCCTCGCGTGAAATTCAAAAACATAATTATTCGTTTATTCTATATTTTACTAGTTATAGCATTTCTTCCGATTTTCAAAGTTTTATTTGTAAATTTTCAATTTGTTAGAACTCTATATATAACGTTCAATTTATTGTACTTTTATTATTTCTATTTTAAACTTGTTAACTATTGAATATATAAAATACTAAATATACATATTAGTTTAATATAGTATTTATTTATTTTTAAAATAAAAATTTTCATATAATATCGTTAACTTCATTTTATTAATAATACAGTAACTAATTTAATAATACAAACGAAAAATATAAAAACTTGTATTTTTAGTTTATTCTCACTATAATTTCCTATACAGAAATATTATGCATAATTAATAAAAAGTTAAGTAATCGAAGATATTAAAATTGCAGAAAGTTTAAATAGTTTATACTGCAATTTAAGGATTGTATATATGTTATCAATGAATATTTACTTGAATATAAGGCATGTATTTCTTCCTATTTACATGTACGATTTTTATCATTTAAATTCATTTTAAGTAGTTTAATAATTAATTTTCTATACTATTTTTATTGTTTTATAATTCAATTTTCATAACATTAAGGAAAATATTTCCTGACTAACGTTTTAGAATAATCTTCATTATAATTGTTGTATTTCGTTGTTATTTCATAAACTTAATTGTGTTAGTGAAAAGTTTCCTTCATGATTTTCCATTCTAGTAGCTGGATGAGACATAGCCCGATATTCATAATTAAAGTTCAAAATTAGAGAACCAATAGAAATCAATAGAAATTATTATAGATGATTGAATTTTATATCATGTAAGATTGTAATTACTCAAAATCTTTATCAAACGTTAATAATATTTTAATTTATCTATTGTTTCCTATTAGCTTGCTAATTTACATAATTTTATTAGCGTGGAATTATTATTATTATTTTATTCGTGCATTATCAAATATTTATACATAAAAATTAAAAAAAATTAATGCAGTATTTCTATTTATTGTTCTTTTCAATTACAAAATTTATAACTGAAGAATGAAGGAATCTATTATGTATGGTATCTATTTATGTATGATCTTAATTTATTAAAAAAATTTTCATATTTTCTTATTTATTATTATTTAAATTAATAATTGGAAACTTATTATCATTTTATTTTTCTATAAATGTGATATTAAATATAATCTATACTTTCTAATAAAATCATATTACAATACTATAAATATTAAAGATTATCAGTTGATTATCTTAAGTGATATTTTTTTATATTTCTGACAAAAACATTTCGTATAATGAATGTAAATTTAAAAAATTTTCTTAATTTATTTAAATTAAATACAGATACTACCAAAGTATTTATAACTTCTATTTATAGTTATATAATCTATCAATTACTATCTCGAAAAATATAATAAATAATCAATGCAGAGAACGAACTTCTTTCTTTATACTCAAAATTATTCTAACTACGAAAAAGTATAGTTTTAAAAATAAATTATAATGGTTTTATATGATACGATGTTTCACGAAATTTCATTTGTCAATTTCAACTATTTTTCTTAATAATTATCATATATTTATATTAAGATTTCTCACATATACGTATGTGCATGTATATTATTAATATAGATAAATGCAATGATAATGATTAAAGTATGGTAATATGAATATATATATATATATAACAATATAATAAAAATTTAATAAATATACATTTCACAATATTTAATAAATATATATATATATATTTATTTATTTATTTATTTATTAAATAATACATTTACATAAGTATATATAATGTAGTGAATTTTAAATAACAGTATATAATAGATAATTAACAATTTTTGAATATAACCTATAGAATTCACAATATTTCAAATTATATTATAAAAGTCTTAAAATACGATTTATAGATATTTACTCCGAAGAACTTTTTGTGATTTTATTTTATGTACTTTATTAACAATACGGTGAGTTTTAATCAAATCTTTATAATAGTCTTTTCATTTGAAATTGCTTATTGTTTCTTAGAGATTACTAAAGTTAAAACTCCAAGAAATGTCAAATAATAGTGTTAGAAGAGTTCTATATAAATTGATGAATTAAATTTATTATAAAAGTATACTTGAAGCAAACGATTCTTTAATTTATTAATTTTCATATTTTATTGGACTTTTATACAAATATTCGAATTTGTCCCATTTCTAATACGATGAATAGATATTACCATTTATTAGAAAAATAAACTATGGTGTAGTTGTAAAATTAAGATAAATTAAAAAATTGAGACATAACTGAAATGTAAATAATATTGATTTATTTACAGTTCTTAAAGTTATATACAATACAATAAAGCTTATTAATAATTATTTACATTACTTTGGTCTTAAATTTGATACACTATAATAATTAACATAAACTTAATGAATATATAATAAAAATGTACTATAATAAATAGGTAGATAAATTAAGTAAGCATTGAAGAATTTAAAATTAAAATTATCTGAAAAGGAATAATTTATATGTATATAATTCATAATGATCTGTATTTTTTTTTATTATTTTAAATTTAATTGCATTTGTGATCTCAGATAGAATCTCTATCAATTTAATATATAATAAAAATTAAAATTTTTTATTATAAACAATTATTTTCATTATATTTATTATTTATTAAATAATTTCTATCTAAAGGGAAAATTTTAAATTATATTCGAAAATGAACTTTTCAAAATATCAATTAGAAGTATTATTTCTATATATTATTCCAGGATTAAAATCACCATATATTGTGATTTAAGTCGAGATATTTAATCCCCCAGTGGAGTAGATCCAGAGAATTATCCTTTGACATGTGAGAACTAATAAAAATATTAAATTTTAGATATTCTACGAAGTTCTTTTTTCATCAATTATATATCAAAATATATCTATAATATAATATAACTATATAATACTAATTACAAATATTTTCATACCATTCTGTAGGTGTCGCACCCCAATCTTTTTTTATAAAAGCAGCGACCCTTTCTCCAATCATCATAGCTGGAGCGGCTGTATTTCCAGATGTAACCTACAGGAAAAGTTTTAAGTTAAAGAAAAGTATTTATTTTTTATGTACACGCACGCGCGCGCGCGCGCACACACACACACACACACACACACACACACACACACACATATATTCATTTGCAATCCGTTTTATACAAATAATTATAATATATAATATTATCTATGATTAATGAAATATTGAAAAATTTAAAATTACTATGAAACAGAATAATTGAAAATTATGGAATTTATAACTTTACTAAATGCATTTTATTATTAATAATATTTACTTTAGGCATAATAGAAGTATCAGCAACTCGAAGTCCTTTTATACCATACACCCTTAATTCAGGATCAACGACAGACCAAGGATCACTTGGTGGACCCATTTTGCAAGAACCAGCTTGATGATTTTCGGGACCGGTATCTTGCATGACGGCGCAATTCCAATATTCATTGCTCAAAAATGAAAATCTCGAACAAGCGGGATTCGGTGTATTTGATAATGTTATATTGTATTTAGCCAATACTGTAGTATTAGCTAATGAAAGAGCTACACGAATTCCTTGTACTAATATGGCTATATCTAGTGGATTTGTTAAGTAGTTCTGTTGAATAATCGGATGCACAAAGGGATTGTTACTGGCCAATCGTAATGTACCTAAAACTCGAATTTAATCTCAATAAATTACTAGAAAGTATTTTTATCTTTAAATCATAATATCACTATAACCTAAATACTAAATTAAAACATTAATTTAAATAATTTATTGAAAATGTTATTGTAAAATATTAAACGAAATTTAATATATTATGTAAATAAATATAAAATATAATTATAAATATAAAGTATAAAATATGTACTGCAGTAGAATATTTTAATAAAATAAACTTTTTTATCAAATAAATTATTACAAGTACGAATATATATATGTGTACTTTTTGAGGAGGGTACAGTCTTCAATCAATTTAAAATTAAATACTTTTATTTAATACCGATGACATATATATTTCTCTCATAATTAGATTATGCCCCTTACCACGACTCCTAGGATGCAAATTGGTTGGTGATATACTAATGCTTCGTTTTCCATTATCTAACGCAGCACCAACCTGCCCAGTGGTTGCACATGCCGCTTGGTAACCACCAAAAAATATTTGTATGTCTGGATGGTTAGGTGTGGTAAAAGTAGATGGAAGTATACCGGTGATCTGCGAAAGTCCAGTTGAAGCCATTGGACCTTTTTGAAAGGCTATGTATTCGGTAGCAGCCGCCCAATTCAAATCGTACAAATTTGGTTCATTTATCGTAAATGAGACTGTATAAGAAACATGGTTTTGAAGATTTTCTCCGACACCTGGCAAGTCCTTCACAACACTAATATTTTTTGCTCGAAGTTGTTCTGCGGGACCAATTCCTGAGAGTAGCAAAAGATGAGGAGATCCAACCGCTCCACTCGATATTATAATTTCCCTGTTTTTTCAAGAAAGAAAGCACATGCAATTATAAATTATGTAATTATATGAATATATTACAGCGTATAGATGCTAAAACTATTCCTAAAATTATCACTGTTTAAAATGAATAAATAATTATTTTAACGATTTCTGTTATCGTAACATCAATAGCAATTCCATTAACAATATATACACATATTTTCAACATAATATTTGAGTTCTGAAGTTTTCAAAGGAAAAAAAAGTTTAGAAATGAGTAGAAAAGATACGGAAAAGATTGATGACAAAACGAAACGAGAATTTGAGAGACTGTCTAAAAATGAATGTATTAAGGAGACATAAACATGAACATAAAATTAATAGATCAGATTTCTAACAGAAAATGAATTATAAATTCAAAAGAAATAAACTTTGAAAGATAGATAGAGAGAGAGAGAGAGAGAGAGAGAGAGAGAAATCAACTATATTTCAAATCATTTAACATTTTATTAAAAATAATATCAATGTTTTCGTATTTATGATAATATATATTGTTATATTTCAGATTATACTTTAATATACATATTTCAGAGTAATAAATCAGTATATACAAAAGTTATATTTCCATAATTAGTCGTTGCCATTGTCAATAAAATTTTTTAATTATATTTCACTTATTTCATTATTCGTCTAAATCTTTCCTGTGGGCGAAAATAACTAAGTCAACTGTGCTGGAAGTTTATCATCGTGAAGGCACGAGGGCAAAACAAAGTATATGTAAGTGCAGTCAGTTTTGTAACGCATTATACTAAAACAAAACCCAGGCAAGGTGATATCAGAGAAGGTCACTATCCCTTTATAAAATATAGTAACTAAAGTAATTATGTAATTTTGACAACGTGGAGTTAAGTAAAATTTCTTTATATGTACTTTCCATATGTTATTAAATGTATTGTAAAATATATTGGTTTTTAAAAATTAATTGTAAGATATTTATATAGAGAAACTAATAAATATTATTATTATTAAAAGTTTTGAGGTATAGTATATCTATTATTAAACTTTAAATCTTGGTATGCATTATCGATAATATTTCAATAAAAATATCATTTTTTCTTCATTCGTATTTTAATCATAATTATTTTGTGTATGATTTTTGTGATTTAATAATGATAAAATAATGAAGCAACTATTTAAATATAAATAATTCAACAGTATATACGTATAAAATGAAACATTTTAATGTAATAAATATATATAAATAAATATAAATATTAAGATATATTCTATAGCATATTACTCATATTAATTATAAGCAAATATATAAAGTTTTAATGGATTTCTTACAAGAGTGTACTTTATACATATTAATTTAACATATTCGCTTAGTATTGTTTTTTTATTCTGAAATAAATGATAATTCATATCAATACTTTTCAAGAATTAATTAATAATTATTTTCTCAAATGTATATATCATATATGAATAAACATCATAGTATACAATGTTTAATAAACTTTATTTTTAATTAACCGAAATTCGAAATTCAAACTATCATTTTAATTTTGATATTTATTATTGAAATGGTTTTGAAGATAGAATTAACAGTGCTATTAAAAAGATTCTATTAAAAAGACATATTTTTCCAATATATTTAATAAGTACATGTAAAATACAATTCATTTTTATTATTCAAACTAGTATTTCGGAAATTAAATCAAAAGTCACAAAAATAGTAAAATTTTTTATTACTTATAAGTTACGTTATAGGTAGTGAATATGTTAAAAAAAATAATTTTTCTATGTATATGCATTTCATAAAGGGATATATACTGATATAAAAATATAATTATTTTAATATACAAATGTAATATGAATAATAGTATCATAATCATTAATATAAAACATTTTATTTAGATATGTTTCCGTTGTCATTAATTCTGAATCATTCTACATTAAATGATTTAAACCTTAGACTATCCTACAAAAATATCTAACAAATTTTTGGTTAATAAACTATAAATGTTTCCACAACTAGCGGTTTCCGTTGTAGTACAACATGAAAAATTGCTACTATTTTATTTATTGGCAGTCCTGAATTTATTGGCATTACAGCCTGTTTTAAAGCGCTCACGATAGTAAGTCAATGTCATTTACAATATAAAGTCTACTTACTGCAGTATACGACTTATCAATACAAGTGAGATGAACATTCTTTATTTCATTATTGAATGATATTATTAATATCACCAAATTCCTGCTAATGTAATTTCACCGACAATCGTGAATATTTCTATTAAAAATTTTCTATTTCTTTGAAAATTAATATTTACAAATGTTGATTAACTAAAAATATTCACATCGCCCACTTTTCATTTAATACAGTGCCGCTTCAATGCTAATAAACCAGTGCTACTTAAATTAATTACTATACTCCTAACTAATCCTATTAAAAGTTTTTTAAGTTAAAAACAAATAGACAGTATATAATAACGTAATACGAAAATACAAAGTACGCTTTATAATTATGTTTTAACTGCACAAACGTCCTAATTCTAATTATAAGTTATATATATACAGTTATATATATATATATATTATAAATATATACAATTATATATATACAAAATATATACAATAAAAATATAATATATACATTATAAATATACGTTTAATTCTAATTATAAGAAAAGATACAAATTTTAAACTGATAATACTAAAATAATATGACTAAATGATACAAACATAATACTACTAAATAGTACTAAAATAATACCACGAAATAGTATTAAAATTATATTAAAAAAAATCTTTGTAAAAGAGGGAGAGTGATAACTCAAATTCATTCCTTGTTGTTTATCATGATTTTTAATAATTAAATTAAATTATTATTTTAATTTAATTATCAAATACACTTTGTTTGAACCGAAGTAAATTGATAAGAAAAATTAAAATAAAAAGGTGAATCGTTACCTAGTTGCTCTGGCAACACGAAACTCTCCATTTTTGAAATACTGAACAGCGACTGCTCGCTGATTCTCAGTAATGACTCGAGTAACCGTGGCATTAAGTATAATATGGAGATTCTTGCGATTGCGCACTGGCTGGAGAAAAGCCGTGGCACTACTCACACGAACCCCATTACGATTGTTAGTTTGGGCCACAGTAAACCCGACAATGCGTTCTCCATTGAGGTCCTCGCTTATGGGGTATCCGACTTCTGCCGCTGCATAAAGTATGTCTGCAGTAATGGGCGGTTGCCAAGGAAAGCGTTCAACATTCAAGGGTCCACCTTGAGCATGATTCGTCCTGCCTACTCGCGCTATCTCAGTGTTGTTCTCAGAACACAGAAAGTATGGCAAAACCTGACAACGAAATGATCGGAATTATTGGTCTTTCATGTGGCTCTACAAGCTGTGCAGTAACGCGTGGTAAATTCAATAAGTTTATCATAAAAGTTGTAATACGTCTTTTATGATATTTCCATTTGTTTTCAAAAGTGGTAACTTGACATTTTAATGGCTTAATGAACAAAAATTTGTTACATAAAGAGGCAAATATATATAAATTTAATGACTTCCAAATGTCTTACTTAAATATAATAAAATAATTATACAAATATATAAAGGTATATCATTTCAATAAAATTGAATAAAAATATTCTTTTGTGTGAAGTACCGAATATATTTATAATAATATAAATAGAAAATATTTAAAAACTATTAGGAAAAGTAATAATTTTATACAAATTATTATTTTAAGTATTCTACTAAAGCATTTTAGTTTAAAAAATATAATAATAAACCATTATTTATTATGTTTACATAATAGAAGTACATTCAGATATTTGTAAAGATCTGGTATTTGAACTCGATATTATAATGTCAAATGATGCTTTGCACATTTAATAATAAATTTTCGTGATAGATAAATAAAAATATTTACACATTCCATAGTTGAATATGAGGATAACTTTAATTTTATAATAATCTACTCTTAATCGATTGTTTATATTTTGTAATTAAAAATATGTAATTAAAAATTTTAAAAAGCTATTAAAAAAGCTATTTATTCTATTGATTTATTCATTTGTCATCAAACGATAAGAAGCATATATCATAATACAAGTTAAGATCCAGTATTTAATAATTTATTGTTTATGTTTAACAAAGTAATATAAATTAAATAATGATGTAATATAAAATAATGATCAATTATATAAATATATAAATTTGAATCAATTCTTCCTTATTGAGTTTACTAAAAAATTCATTATCTATCAAATTATTGTAATCTTTATTATTGTAAACGATAATTTTAATTTGTCAAATTTGCATAATATCTTAATTTGTATAATAATTTTGAGCCCTGAAAATATAAAAGATCGATATTCTAATCTAAGTTTGTTTTCTAATTGGAAACTTTTAATTTATACTTAGCTAATTTTTTATTAAATAAATAGTTTTATGCTCTAAAATTATTTAAGTTAAACGTATATATACATATGTTTAAAAAATAATGCTTGACTTGCAAGGAGGTAAAATGAAATCGTTTACATTTTATTTATTGTCTTTCTATATTAGTGACATATTTCTGAATTTATTTACTTAAAAAAAAGCGATTTTATACACATTTCAACTATATAAACTATTTAAGTAAATTGTCTCTAATTATAGTATACTGAAAATTACATACTATTACTGCAGTTTTATATTTACTGAATGAATTTTAAAAAAATCCGTAAATATCTAATGCTTTATACAATCGTGATAACAAATTCTGTTAAATTGAATTAAAAGCTTTACTTTCTCTCTTGCCTAAGTCATGCAGCATTCTATGTTGGGCTTGTATTAGTAAAGTTTATAAAATTGTCAAAATCGAGTTTTACATCCTTCCAGGACCAATCGTAGTTTCCGAGAGCAGCCCAATCATCGTAGTCTTTAGGATGGCCTCTGATATACATCATGCCGTTATGAACGCTGGTGCCTCCAAGATTTCTACCGCGTGGCCAGCTACATGAACTTCCAGTTGATCGACATGCATTGCTTTCATTGACGGTTCTATATTGCCAATCGATTTCTGACCCGAGGAACATAGCCACCATACTGGGTACATCGGCACCCGGTGGTTCGTCCGGTCCTGCCTCCACCAGCAAGACCTTCCACTCGGGAATTTCGCTAAGCCGTGATGCCACCACAGCTCCTGCTGTGCCGCCTATAAATAGGAAACACTTATAAAGCTTTATTATCATGTGTATAATAAAGTCTATAATCACTGATAGAGTTGGTTAGCTTTATCGTTTGCGATTGTATGATATATATTATTAATTCAATGCATCATTATTAATAGATTTGACTAAAACTTTTCAAATTATTTATTGTATAAAAATTAATGTATTTGTATTTTCTATGGCACAATTGATGCATGGATGACTTAAACATACTGATAAGGTGAAATTAATTAATTTTATAGCATTAATTTCAGGTTTATAATTTTTCAGATATATACTAATTTTTATTTTTTTAAAAATTTAATGGCATTTAATTAATGAGCTTGTATTTTACATTTTATTTTTAAATATAATTACTTATATTAAAAACACAAGCTTCTTATAAGAAATTATAAATTTAATCAATAAAAAGAGTTCTGTATTTGTTTTACAGGTTTTAATATGAATAATTCGATAAATGTTACACATGTAAGCTAACAGAATAAACTTAACAAATAAACATAATTTTAATAAAAATTTAGAATTGTAAATTGCATATATATTAGCTATAATTTGAAAAAATTTTATATTATTTTCTCAACAAAATAATTGGTTTTCAAAAAGTATCTTCAATTATACTTTGAAAATACATTTTGATAAATAATACAATTGAGACCTCATGAAGTTTATTATCATTCAAACTATAAGTAACTTATTTTCAATATTCAGAAATAACAATCCTAAATTCTAATTCTTTAAAAAATTCAATTACGTTAATAATGCCCATAATATCATATGATAAACTATTAATTATATTCAGACATTTAATATTTTATATAATGATATGTGGAAAATGATAAGTGTAAATAAATTAAAAAAAAATTTTTATATAATTCAAGTAGTTTGATGTAATTGTCTTTGATTTATTGTGCACAATTTTCACTAGATTAGAATACTTCAACTAACTTTAAATTTAAGATAAATATTTTAAGTATAAAAGATTTTAGATATATAAACTTCAAGCTTCATAATTTCGCAGTAAAATTATAATTTATATGTTTGTTTTTACAATTTTCAGAAATATTATAATCTTATTATGTTAAAGTTAATTGATAAATAAAAAAAATAATATTTTAATATTACATTGAAATTTTTAATTACTTTTATTAGTAAAGGATTACTAATTATATAGTATAAAATGAGAACAAATTTTCATAATCTTATATAACATCTTTAGTGAAACGGTAAAACAATATTATAAGAAAATAAACATTTTTTCTAGATTTATTCATACGTTTATTCATAATTAATATATATTTTTGAAAACTGATTTGAAATGCTTCCGTCAAAATTAAAATTCTAATTAGATTATTATTATATCATAATAATTTTCAGAAATAGTATCATACAACAATAGTATTACATATTATAAAATATAAAATTTGAAAATATTATAAAATGAATATATTTATTGAATACATTTTTGCAGATGTTTGTTTTTAAGTTTTTGAGACTAATATAGTTTAAATGCAATGAAAATCATAAAAGTTTAATTTAATTCAGTCATTTATAATATTAAATAATGTTCTGACAAAATTTATCTTATCAAAACAATCACTTTTTTAACATATGTACGAACATACTTATTCGTCTAATAGCTTTTTTCAATGCACTTGCAATGACTGAGAACAGTTGGCCATGTAGAGACACTAACGTCCGCGAAGTGCTGACGAGAAATGACATTTGAATGTCAAATATATTTTTTTTATTAAATATTTCGTTTTAATATTAAAAAGGTATTAATAAATATTTTAATGATGCTTTGACTTTTTAACTATAAGAATACATATAATTATGCAGTTATTTACTTTTATAAATATATTATTTTAATTTATTAACTATATATTTATTTATTATATGATTTTATTACCTAATAACGAGATAAAGATTAAGTTTTTCAATTATATACATAACAAAAATTTTTGATTATCCATTAAATTAATATAAAAGTGATTAGACAGTATAAATGAAATGAAACTTTAGTATTAAATTTATGTATAGATATGTAATATATTATAAGTCAATAGTTATTTCTTAGAATAAATATAATTATACATTATGTGTTACAAAGCTAACTTTAATACCATAATACTTTAAAAATGTCTGTATATATTATTTATAATTTTATATTTTTTTTCTTCATATATATACATTTACCAATTTCGCAATAATTAAAATTTTTAATTATACTCTCTACATTTATTTCAATCATAATTATTAATATATAGAAAGAAATTATTATAGAAGGGTTAATAAGCAAGGAATATTAATATTTTTTTGTATAATTCATACTTCTAGAAGAAAATAATTACTTTATATCTTGTTTGTAATTTTAATACTAAGTACATTAATTATAAACTTTAAATATTAAATCTATGAATATATTATAATTATGATTTATTCTACAAATTGATAATTGGTTAATAAATATAGGAGCAATCATTATATAAATCATTATATAATTTTCGATATAAAATTTATTTATAATTTTATTTATAAATTATTATATTTGCAAATTATTTATAAGTTAAGCTTATGAATAATTATTTTGATTAAGTTTTGTGAATATTATTGATAAATTTTGTATAAAAAATTTGCTTTCATTTTGAAATAAAAGGAGAACTATTAATATAACTAGAATATCATTCTAAAAGAATGATTGCAATTTTTAAATATGATTATGAACAGCACTAGCATTAATACGAATATAACACATATAAAAATATAAAATATATTAAGAACAATTCTTTATTCATCTTTTGAAATTCTAATGATATTAACAATATTCTTTTAATTAGACCATTTCTAAAATAATTATATAAATATTATTGAATCATTTAAATATTTTTATAAAATTATTCATCATGACGTAAGAAATTACGCATAATGATTTATATATAAACAAGTAAATATTTTGTAATAAAAGTAAATATTCTGTAATCTCACTAAATATTACATTTATCCATGTAATATCCTATTTTTCTATCTAATTTTCTATTCTAATCTTTCATATCAAAATATTACATTTTCATAATCCTTTATTATACTACCTATTTATATTTTAAAATATTTAATAAATATATTAACAACTTGTAATTTATATAGTAAAAATCCATGTTTGTTAAAAATATAAAATTATTGCGATGAAATATTGTATAACAACTTTATATGTGTATTCTGATCAGTAATTTGTTTTAAATTTATCATAAAATTGCTGCATAATTCCAATAAGAGCAGAAAAACTCAAATTATATTTACATTCATCACTTCATATTATAATATCCAAATTCATTTCAATTTCAACTATATTATACATAATTATTGTTGGTTGGAATCAAATTTTTGTTACACTTATAATTGAAATATAGAAAGAAGTAAATTATTGACAATTAATAGGAGATTGGAGGTTAAACATTTATGCATTTCTGTTAATGTAATATAAATGTGCAGTACACTAATATTAATAAAGATATTATACTTTTTTAATATTACCTAGGATCGATATTCAATGAAGAAACTAGTATCATAAAACATGAAATCCTATCTAGACCAGAAATTGCATATTTAGTAATAAGTTATTATTGGGTGCATTTATATTAATAAAATATAATAATAACGAAAAATTATATGTATGGTAGAAGTGCAATGAGCAAGAATGTTTCTAAGAAGGTAAGGACTTAAGCTAATATTCGTTTTCTTACATTAATGAATGAGAATGAATTGACATATTGACTCATTTATATATTTAATTATTTCTGAGTGTATCAGCTACGATTGTAAATAGCGATTTGCAGCAGACAACGGATGCAGGAGAATAATTATTCGTACGTTAGAGAATAGTGACAATTTTTGTTATTTTATAACTGGGAAACCTTATGCATATGAGACATAAATGAGATTGGAAAGAGAAATAGATAGAGAGAGAGAGAAAAAGTGAGAGGGGGTGAGTGGAAGAGGGAGAGAAAGGGAGATGGAGAGAGAATGAGAGAGAGAGAGAGAGAGAGAGAGAGAGAGAGAGAGAGGGAGGGAGGGAGAGAGCATGAGGTACTGTGGTGAAAAAGAGGAAAGAAGGAACAAGAAAATAAAAATACGAGTATGGTAGGGGAACAACATAATAGGGGAACTTTGAATCTATAACCTCCTTAAATAATTGCCCAATTAGTTCTAGTGTGAAACAGTTATTAAACGGACAAATCTCTGAAACTATGCTTCGTCAATGCTCGCTGCTTTGTATTTTTTTATGAGTGCTTTTCGAAAGTTATCAAAGTGCATCATATATTTGTTGACGTGCTCAAACGTGAGTATCTGCAATCAATATTGAGTTTTAAAGTATACACGTATTAATAGAGATATCTCCATTTTTCTTAGTTCTATTTTTATAAAAAAACTAGAGTTTAAAGATCGTATTTAAAAATTATGAGAAATTCATTAGACAATGAAACGATTATTTCTTTTATTATTCAGTCTTTTCAATAATGTAATTAGTTATTATTAGGTAGTTATTTATTGTTTCTATATTTTGAATTTTTGTATATAATAGATATGATTGTTTTATCTTTAGAATTAGTTCACATAATTTTAAATTCATTATAATGCTCAAATCATGATTCATAATTTATTTATATTAAAATAATGAATAATATTATATATTAAAATAGCTATATTTCTTATTCATTCTTATTCATTTCTTATTCATAAGTACAATTTTTATTTTGGATTGATAAGAAAACGTTTAGTTTTAATTTTAATTTCGTAAATTGAAGTAGATGTACGTTAAAAATGATAATATGTAAAAATATTAGTTACATTTCAGATTATTTATACAAATTAGTGATTATAAATATATTTTATAACTTATTAATATGTATAATATAAAATTAATTAATTGTTTTACAATATTTAGAAATATTAATTTTCATAAAAACTTTTAATCTATATAACACTTATTTTAATATAATTCTGAGGATGAATTTTATTATATATATATTATATATTATTATAATATACAATGTAATCAGTATTGATATGAATATAATTGATTTTTATATGATATTGGATTAATTTGAAACCTAAAGTAAAATATAATTAAGGAACAGAATTTCTAGTAAAATTAACATAAATGTATTGACAATATTTTTACGTTTATCATATGAATTTATCAATTTTATTTACTCATTATAAGCTCACCAAATTTATTTAATTTTGTCTAAAAATTTTGTATCACTAAGTATATTAATTTTAATTTGTCAAAATTATTGTTTTTTACTATAATAATTGTTTAAATTTTTATCTTAATTTTGTATTGATTTTGTTATTTGAAAAACGCTTGTTACTTTTATTTGAGACGTTTGAATTAAAAAAATTTAGTTTTGAAATGAATTAACTGTCATAATACCTTTAGAATATAATTAATACCGAATTTTTTTGTTAATAACATTTTTTTGTAAAGTCAATAAATTGTATTGCAATAACATACAACAAGAACATCAATAATTCAATATAAATTACCATTTTTACTAAGTAATGCATAGAGATTATGAATATAAAAAAAAATTAAATCATCCACTAACAATGAAATAGTTATATCTAGTAAATAAGTAGTTTAAAAATAAAAGATAGCTAGGTACATCGGCCGAACGGAATTTCTCTGCATCTTACTTTTCTATCAGATATCGCTCTGTATTACAGGGCCAGCGAATAATAACCGCAATACCGGTAGACAAACGCTAAAAGTGAATGTTATATCTGCGAGCTCGTCCAAGGGAAAACGATATTGGCAAGCACTCAAACGAGACTGTATACTCGAGAACTCTATTGCTGCCATACATTCTCCTATTTGCCTCTCCCTCTCTTTCCGTTTCAATGGCGAAACTGGCACTATGTTTACGATTCTTCCGACTAACGCGGCCGCCGATGGATTAGAAGCCGACTTCATGACGCGTGGCTTTGAACTCTTTTAATGGCAAGATAAGAAAGGGAAAAGGAGGGTATATATATATGTATATGTAAATATATATATTAAGTACTGCAGAATTGCTTTGCACCGCGTACTTTTACTAGCAGGAATCGAGAGATTTATAGCGTGGGAGTGACTTACCGAAGAAATAAAATAGCGAACATGATTTGATATTATTCGTGCTATTTTTTTGATATTTGATTCCTTATAATTATTACCGCGATTGATATATTTACAATTTTTAATTACTATTAAATAAATTTAAGATCGTCTATTTAATAGTCATAAAAAATTTTAATTACTATGTGTATAGATCAATTGTATCTATGTATATGTAATTCGTATTTATCTAACATACATTTCTAATAGGCATTAATTTACTATTTATTTATAATAGGCGAATCATGTTACGATTTATAGTTATGAAATGAAACATTTTATAACAGTAATAACTTAACAATAAATAGGAATACTGTATCATTATTTCAGTAATATAAATTACTTAATGTGATAATTATATATTACAGTTCAAGCATAAATTGTTTGTGCTTAATATACGTAAAAACTATTAACTTAGTTAAATATATTATTGTAATAAATAAAAAATTATACTATCTAGCAGTTCTATATAGATTGTAAATTTTCTCAATACATTAAATATTTGTAAACATCCTACATGTATTTCAACTTAATTTAAACACAGTTTCAGAATTTATATTTTATATTATTTATATTTACATTTTATGTTTGTAACTATCCTTAATTTATATTACCTAATCATGAATAATTATTTTTAATAATACAAATAAACTGCATGTTATGCCAGGTAAACATATTTTTAATTTACTGCATAATTGTGTATAAAAATTAAAAATAATAAATGATACTTTTAATTTACGGAAAAGGTGTTTATTAAATATTAAAATAAAAAATGATCGTTTCTATTACTAAATGATTAAAAATTTATTAATGAAATATTATCTAATAAATATTACACACTACATAATGTATATATCGCAAAATCACTGTTTAAAACATATCAAATGTAAATAATATATACATGTAAAATGACTATGTATATATGTATATATATGTAAAATGACTAAATATACTAATAAAAAAAATTATAATTTTATTATTAAGTGAGAAATTAATTCGTTATATAAAAGCAATATAAATATATTTAATTAATTTATTTAAATGTATGATCATTTTATTTTTATTAATTTAAATTTAATATCTAAAAATATATAAATGTGATATGAAATTTTTAAGTAATTAATTCATTTTTTAAATTTCTTATCAAAGCAATATAAAAAAGTTTAAATATTAAACTTTTCAGCAAAACTATCAATAAGACTTCTTAATTTTAATCAATTTTATTCAATGAGAATATATAGCAATTGTTATTATATTTTGAAAATAAGTTTTTTTAAATACGAAAAATACACTATTAAATGATATTAAAATAAAGCTATGCATAGGTTTTATTTGAATATATTTTTGATTTTAGGTATTGTTAAAATTAATACCACATAATGTATGAAATTTTACTATTTTTATTCTTCGGCTGTTACTATAATAAACTGCGTGTTATAGAATATACAAAATTTTAAAATTAATAGTAGCATGTTATTGAATTGACTCCAATATAATTCATTCTTTCATTCGTAAGATTTTTATTATGTTAATCAACTACTTAATTTACATAAAAATCCATTAGACTAATATTGTAAGTAACTATCAAAGTAGCCACAATTATTACGTAGTAGAAACTTTTATTTATAAACTATGTTTTGCCAATTATATTGATATATATGATATATAGATTTTCCAACTTTTTAATTTCTTGGAATGAACTAAATATTATCATTTCAGCTGATTCAATGAATTGTTATGCTTATGGTGGTATAATATATTTAATTAACCAAAAATAATTTGATGTGAGTGTTCTATATTACATTATTACTTTTGAGTATTATAAAATACGAAAATAATACAAATCAGATTTTTAGTTGATAAAACTTTTATACCACTCTACGAGAAGTAAATTTAATCAACATTTATTTGTGTATATTACACAGTTTAGTTATAATTAGTAAATAAAGCAAAGGTATATTTTTAAAATAATAAATACATCTGAGTAATCATAGAGACCAAAAACAGTAATTGCTTTCGAACAAAATAAAGAGCTGTAATTTCTGAAGCGACACTTTTCATTAAGTATATCTTTGTATAACTGCAAAATAGTGTATTTCTTAAAATTCATGTACTCATATTTTAGCCATTATCTAATATTTTAGTCATTAGCTCACTAAAAAACTACCGAGCAAATCTCTGTCTCATATTGGCTAAAATTCTCTTTCTCTCTCACCTTCTCCTCCTCTCTTTTGTATTGTATTATAAGTAGCATTAATGGAATAGTAGTTTTTCCTGTAATACTACTTTGTATATATGCCTTTGTAAAAATTGTAGGTATATTTCAATCAAAATATAGGTATATTTCAATTATGACAACAAAATTAAGTAGAAAAGATAACAATTTTATATCATTTCGATTTCAAATTGATGCATTAGATTAGTAAATGGATGAACTATCAGTACATAATTTAAATCGAACTATTCAGAACTATCACAGAATATAAATTAAATTCTGAATCTTACTAATCTATGAAATGATGAACTGTAAAAAACAAAAGGAATAATGCCAATGATATTTTAATTTGCAAAATTTAGTATTATGCAATGGAAAGTGACATACAAAAAATTATAAATAACGATGACTTTAAAGATAAAATTTTATTCATACTGAAAATTTAATATATTTCATTTGGTTTAATTTATATAAAACCTCAACTTCTTATAAATTTATTCTATTGTAAATAGTTATAAACTATAATTAGATTTAATAACATATCGTTAACCAAAGATACCAAAGTAGTATTAAAAAAATTAAATTAATTCAATTTAATTTTTGCCTCTATTAATTGTTTTCATAAAATTTTTTGTATTACTTTATTACAAAAATAACATAGAATATATATATATATAGTTAAATAGATTATAGTCAATAGATAGATATATAAATGAATAAATCAATAATTTTGTTATCTTTCATATAAATCGTTCATTACTCTTTTTATGATGATACATTTCTATAAAAAGCAATTACTTATATTGTTCACTTTGTTTGTTTTCTTTATTTTCTTAACTTCATTTTAATAGCTTTTCTTTATATATATAGCTTGATTTTATATATATTTACTTATAATAAATAAACAAATATTGATAATCTACCATGATCTCGTTAGAAAAGTAAATACTCCCGCATGCACATTACGTCATAAGATATTGTAATGAAATTATAAAATTATAAAAAATAAATGCTATCGATGAAGAATATGTTATAGCGTGTATTATTTTTCAATTTCAATTCTTGCACGAGTTAGGGTAAGGATTGGTGTTTCATAAGTGTATTTGAAATTTAAAAGTACATACATTTATAGTTAAAAGACATTCCTTATTTATATGTAAACATTTATTATTTTGATCAATCTAACCCAGTAATATCACTACTCTTATTTCATATATGTTGACAAATATTGACATGTATGAAAAATTAATTTTTAAAATTTTTGAAATTCTCTTTAACACTATTTTGTTTATAAACGAATTACGAAAAAATCGTTACTTTCAATGTATATATTATTCATTTTTAAACATAACTTATTATATACATGCATACAACTCGATTAAATTTTTATAGAAATAACTGCATATACAAAAGTAAACTCTTCAGTAAGTTATTATTTTTATTTAAGCAAAAATATATCTAAATAATATGATAATATGGTAATTATATCAAAGAAAATATTATCAAGAAAAAAAATTTTTATAAGGAATATTTTAAAAATATAGTTATAATTATTAAAAATGGATTCATTATGTAGTTATAATAATATTGATGTAAATTTTATGTAAATAATTTCTTTCGTATATTTCGGGTTAATGAAATTTGATATACTAGTAGTTAAAAAATTATTTTTTAAAAAAAATTATTAGTTATTAGCACTGTAGCAAAATTCTCTTTTCTTTCGAAATGATTAAATAATGAATTTCTCTTTTTTATTTCAGGTAATAAATTAAAAGAAAGTAAGAGAAAAATTTAGTAAGTAGACGAAAGTTTATTGTCCTTTATAAATGACGGTGTGATATGGCTATTAAATACGTAAGTACTCGGGATACGTAAACTCTCTATATATATAGATATATTTGGATTTTTACAAAAAAATAGCTTACATTACTATAGTATCATTCATATACATTTAATTTATCTTTATATTATATATCAATCAATGTAATTTGAAGTTCAAACAAATTTTTACTAAAAATCAATACATAAACTTACTAATATTAATATAAAAAATTTATATATTTAATATATATCATTTACTTTGTTTTAAATATCGGAATTGATATATTTATAAAGCTGAAAGATTAAAATAACATATATAATATTATTTATCAGATAACTTAGTAAAATGTACATAAGCATAAGCAATTCGCAGAGAATAACGCATAATGTATTACACGTTCAAAAGATTCAAAAATACAATTATTTACATTTAAAATTTTTAATACTTTTGTAAAAGTAATTTTTCTATTATTTCTATATTAAAATATATTTTATTACTTCTTTCAACTATTCTAAGTCTTATAATTTTCGGAATATATATATATATATATATAAACATTATTCTAATTTTATTTTTGGTATCATTTTCACTATAATACTAGTAGTAATAGTAGTAGTAGTAGCAGTAGTAGTAGCAGTAGTAGCAGCAGTAGTAGTAGCAGTGATTGCAGTGGTAATAGCAGTGGTAGTAGTAGCAGTTGTAGCAGCATTAATTTTTCGATTATTAGTTATAATTATAACATTATCAATAACAAGATTCACACATTTTTTTATATTAATTGATTTTATATACGTTAAATTAATTGTTTGTTTACATAATCGATGTTATTTGAGTATATATTATTTTATAATTATTTGTTACTCATTTGACATCGAGAATAATTCATAATATTAAATGAAATTATTTGGCAATCAAAAGCATGAAATGAAGTATTTGTACAAATTGTATTTTAATCTCTGTTATATGATAAATCAATTTTATATATTACATCTTAGCACCTTTTCGTAAATCCAATTTAATACTATATTATACATTTAACATTCAATATAAGATAGTTTTACTAAAAATGCCTTTCAAACAATTTGACTTTTTTTTTTGTTGTAATTTTATACTTTACAGAGTCTGCTATATTTATCGCTTATTATATAAATGAAATTCTCGGTGGAATATTCCATACCATTATACGTACCTTGATTTAAATATAATTCAATATTAATATATTTAAATACTCTAATTATTTACTATGAATGAAATGATTGGGAAAGTTCTTGTTATAATGATCAATTATTTATTGATTATTGATTATTTATGAATAGTAAATAATGCTCTGATTAATTATTTCATATTGTCAATAATAACAGAATTTCTAATATTTACGAAAAAATGAAAATGGAAATGATTAACTTTATTGTATTATTAACTTTAATTTATTAATTTATATCTATTTTATGAAGATAACTCGAAATATATTTAGAATATAATGTTTATCTATAAACTCGTTCCTGATTAGAAAGACACAGATTTTCGTCGTCTGAAATTAATAAACAATTAACATCACTATCTAATCGATTTCAATAAGTTAAATATATAATTCTGATTTGGATAATTAAAATTTAATTAAAATTGTCTACGAATAATATTAAAGAATATTTTAAAGGTTATTGTATAATTAAAGATAACTCTTTTTTACCAAACAACAATTACAGTAATTATATCCATAAAAAGATGTAATGAGTAATAAAAGAAACTCATAAAAATCTCTAGGACATGTACTACATAAATGAACGTTAATTCAGGATTGTAATTACTTTTAGTAGTAAGTAAATCAGGTACTAATATAAGCGGAGGTAAATAAAAAAATACTAATTAATTATCTTATAAACTATTTAGTATATGCCGAAATTTCACACATGAAGAAAAATTCATCGTAATCAAAAACTCATTTATATGCATATATACATAATATTAATACATTGGATTTCATTCATTAACGACATTATGAATATATTACTAATTAGAAACTAATATTTATCAGCCATTATTATTAGCACTAAACTATACATTATAATTAAAAGCTATTACAATATAATATTTAACCACATATTTACATGCGAAATCTTTTGCGATTTCATAGTTCCAGTATTGATTTAATTATATAAAATTTTTAAATTGCGAAATTTTGTAGAAAAACTATTTTATAATATAAACCTAATTTTATGTGATTATTGAAATAAATTTTTGAAAAATTTATGTAAATTGTTATTAAAAATATCTTATATATCTAATATTCTAATCAAGTCAAATACAGGAGTAATTATATATACATTTTTAATTACATCAAATTTTATAAAATTGTCAATGAAGAAAATAAATACCAAAATAAATAAAAGCCAGTTTACTTTTAACTTTAAAAATATTTTTGAAACGGTTTCATGATGTAAAATTATGAGAATTATAGTATTTAAAATAATTATTAAGTATGTAAATACATGTATATGTAATAAGTACATGTACTTATTTATTATACTATTATCTAGAAATATATAATATATAGTTTTTATCAAAAACAATTTCATTGTCCTAAAAAAACTAACTTTATACATAATTCTGATTATTTTAAGTATATCTTAGCAATAATTCATTTTTGTATTTCATAAATTTTTCTGAATTAAATAATCTAGACAATAGCATAAAAATGTATATACATAATTATTATATTATGTACATATTTATTGTATAAAGCTATAGAAATTTTCTACCATACTTGCTGGTACAACTAATCTAAAAACAATGAAAATATTTGAAAGCGATACTGTTGAGGGAATATAAGCATTAATGACGAAACTTTGTACTCCTTTTACGTATCTTCTGTAGATGAATATTGTAGTATATATACTTACCACCGATCACAATAAAATCATAATAGTAGTCCGCAGGATCTTTAGATATCACACGCTCACATAGGCGTGAAACCTCTTGCTTTGCTCTCATAAACGTGTCGAGGATCGTCATGAATACAAGAAACGGTGAACCAGGACAAGTTTGCGCCAAGCTCGGACCCAGGTACGGTTCTGAGCATGATGTAGTAAATGACAAGCTGTACGACATATCTGTATGAAATTTAACTGCAATTTTACGAAACTCCAAGTTTTCAGATTAGAATTGGTTGTAAACTCCTTTCTTTTCTCTTCGTCTTCACTTAATGCACGCGCATCAATAATTCGAGTCCAGGGCCACTACGTCGAAGTCACGTGGAAACTTTGATGCACAAATCTTCCAATCAATTCATCTGTCAATATTACAATGCATTAAAATAAAATTAACAATTCGTATAACCGTTGCAATATTTATTTATTTTTTATATTTTTGCTGATCACAATCGTTGTTTTTTAGCACTTTGCACTATTTATTTTCAATAATATAAATAATTGTCTATTTTCATAAGTAGTTCAAGTTCCTGAATAGTTCCTTACCATCGTAATTTAAAAGAAGAATAGCAGTAAGGAAATTCTCATACAATACGTATTAAAAATTATCCTCGCTGTTGTAAGTTATACAAAATTTTACTTAAAAAATATATTATTTATTGAAAACAAAACATTCACACTTACATTAATATTTATATAATTGATTTTTAAAGTTAATTTGAATAATGCACTTTCTTTAATAAAGATCACTAATTAGTAATCAAATATATTCAATAAACCTGTGCAATACTGAATTGACTTAATTCGATGGTTAACCACGCAGTTTAAAAGGCAATATAAATTTTGTCTGAATATACGAATACTTTCACAAACAGTTTTGTTGTATCGATAACACACGACAAGTTACGTAGGTGTGAATAGTACCGCAGCAGGCCTAGACTCTAGTCCGCAAAGTGAGATTCTTGAAGAATCACGATATCAGCTTGAGACTTAGACTCCGAACTCGATATGAATAGTCAGAAGCACGTGTGTATATGGTATATTCACAGAAGTTGCGCATCCGTACTTTTAAAAATGGTTAATAAAAAAGGGTCTTCTAATGGTAGCGATGGTTACTTAAAGCAGAGCCGTCACCGCTGGTAGGCGCTTGCTTTCCGCTGTGGATAGACAAACGAGAGTGAGAGGAAATCGAGACAGAGACCTGTCTGGTTGTCGAGCGGCTCAAACGGCGCATGCACTGCAAAACCTCTCACTAACTCACGGCTGCTATATAATTCATCTCCCACCTACTTTTTTCTCTTCGTATTTCACTAGATCTCGACGGGGCCTAGCTGCCACAACCGTGACTAGAGCGATTTCGATCACGTTTAACGATGTACTGCCCAACCGGCTTTCTTTCTCGACTTTTCAATTGACTTTGTACTTTTAATTTTGTATAGCACATGCTCCTTTTATAAACAAATTCACTTTAAATATAATTTAAAAATATATATGTATTTATAAATTCATTCAGCACTTAATTTGTCAATTGGTTTATTTACATTTTCTAATAATTCTTACATCTTTAATATTAAAAGATTTAGCACCATCTTGGGCGAGTAAAATTTACTTAATCTTGTTAAAAACTATACAGAATATTTTAAACAGAATAACCATTAATTTAAAGTATAATAATAATAATAATAATAATAATCGAATAATAATAATTGAATAATAAAGGTTATATGGAATAATTATTCATAAAATCAATATAATTTTAATTCAACATTTTTTAGTTAGTTTAGACTGGAAAATATAGAAAACTCATTAATTGTCATTATAATTTCATTTTAAACAATATTTTATTTATAAATTAGTAATATCACTCTTTTCATATAATTATATAAACTTAGTAGAATAATTTTTTAATTCTTATCATATTTTGTATGATTAATTTAAGAACAAAAATTTACATAAAAGTTTCTTGTATATTTGTAATTCGCATATTTATATTTCATTATATGCAGAACTAACTATTATTTTATAAAAATTTATTTTAATTGAGTATTTAAAGATTTTATTAATTAATTATATGTACGAATGATCAATATACTCAACAATATTTAAATAGTTTAAATTCAAAAGTAGTTAATTAATGTTCAAATGCTTATGTTCATGTTAGTAAATCTGAAAATATTATTAAGATAACGTAAAAGTCACGTAAAAATTTATATATATTACAAAATGTTGAAGCTCAAAAAGATATACACATTAGTAAACTATTAGATAAACTGAAATCGGACTTTTAGTTAATATAATATGTCACTGTATATCTCAAATTTCTGTAAGTGTCTGCTCTTTTTTTTAAGTTAAAATGATTTGTTAAATCTAGTCAGATGATTTTGATTTTAATTTATTTATAATTTTTTTAAATGTTATACTAATATCCAATGTTATTTTTAGAATATGATTCGGTATACAATATAAATATTCATAAATATGATGAGTTGCAGTTACAATTTAAAAAATAATATTAAAATCTCAAATATTATGTCGTTGATTTTCTTTTTCGCAGTTATTTTATTATATATATTATTAAATAAAAATAAAGATATTATTAATTTTAATTAGTGCCAAAATTTGAAATATATTTTAATAATAATAATTAGTATATTATTGTTAGAAATCCTGGTTAGAAATTTCCTTAGTTAGGCATACCAAATATATGAATAGGCAACTATTCAAAATTAAATAAATTGAGAGGTAAATTAATTTTATGCATAATATAAATTATATATTTATAGATTCTACTTGGGTTATAATTAACTTTCTATTGAATATTATTACAACGTTGCAGTATTTAATATTGTGTTTGATATATTCAATTAAAAAAATGAAACAAATATTTAGATAAACATTTGTGACGCAAAAAGAATTTATCACTTTTGTATATAAATCGACTTATACGTACTTTTTACTTGGAATTTCATATTTTATTCAATATTTACTTAAAAAATAATTTTTTAAATAAAAGAATTGAAGAATATTAAAAATCAAAAAATTATAGTCAGATATGGTGAGCTGAGTTTCGTTTAAATTTACTATATTATTTTTTAAAATATGTATTATATGAGAATTCAGATACATAATTATTTTAAATAAAAAGTTTTGTTTTGAATGTGAATTTTTCGAACGATATAAACTGCTATAGGTTCATTTATATTATTTAAATTAATCACATGATTTCAACAATATTTAAATATTATTTAAAGCAACTTTATAGATTATCCGAAAATATAACGTATCAATTTTGAAAATTATAAAAACTATTGAATATTTCAGTGTTTAAAATATTATAATAAAAATATCATAAAATGTTTCAAACCATGTAAGTATTGTAAGAAATTAAATACATTTATTCTAGTGTACGTAATAATTTTTTAGATTTAGTATTAACGAGAAAAATTATAAGATGAAAAATAGAGAAAAAAGTAGGCATAGAAAGTAACAATTATATGATGAGATTGCTGTATAAAAGCATCTACTAATACAATAATAATTTTAGTTGTAGTAATAAGTAGTAATAATAAGTAGTAATAAGTAGTAATAATAATAGTAATAATAAGTATAATAATAATACATAAACTTTGAATTAATTAGAACAAGCAAAAATTTAACAAATAAGTTAAATTAAACGTTTCTAATGAGTAAATAGGAATGTAATATATTTGTCATTAGATACAGAAAAAGAATACTATTTTGTCATAGATAATCTTTATTAATAATTATTGGAAAATTTTTAAGTCAGTTCTTTCTTCTTAACAATTTTAAAAATATATGTTTATTAACCTATTACATAATATAAATTTTATATAATAATTTAACTAATAGAGAATAACACAATTTATATTCGTATGCACTTTTATGTATATTCTTTCACATATACTTAACTAAGATATAAAATTAATACGTAATACAACATTAAAAACATTTTAGAAAATAAATAATTGTGTTAACAATTTAAAAAATAAATAATAAAATCCAAATATTTTTTATATTTATGTATTATATTCTTCTTTATATCCTGCCATGATATTCATAACAAATAAACTAATAAAATATTAAATAATAACAATTAAATGTTATTTATTTTACATATTACAGTTATTTATGCAAAATATTTACTTACCTGTAAAAATTTATATTTAAATATCTTTACAAATTATAATCATACAGATTTTCAGCTTCCAATAAAGAGTATTATCTTATCTTTACTAAATTTATATATAATTATTTATAATCATAAATATTTTACCACAGTGATGAAATCATTTAATAGGGAATTAATATTAGAAAATGTTATGAATACTTTAGTATCAATCTGTTGTCTTCCCGATCTTAATATTTTAAGAATTTTTTATAATATATGATGCTGTTAACTGCCGTTCAATGACACTTAACATATTTAATTAAATATTTTATAAAAAAATAATTTGAAAATAATAAATAATAAAAATAATATTATTTAGTATGCCATACAATATATATATATATATATGTATATGTAAACACAATTTTCTGTATTAATTAAATTAATTTCCATAAAAACTGTAAACAAAATTTTTATATTAATTATTTTAATTTCCATACAAACTATAAATTAGTAAAATTTATGAAATCAATAAAATTACATCCTACATTCAAATATTTTCAATTATACAACTTTTATCATATGCAATTATTTTAGATTATTATAAACTTTATTCTTATGTAAAAAATTTATATAATTCAATTATACTAATATTAATTATGAAATTCATGTGAAATTATATATATGAACAAACAAAATTTTGTATTTATAACATATCTATACATGCGCGTGCACACACTAGTGCTTGTTATTTCAGTTTATTTCAATCAAGTGAAAATATACAGAATAAATGAACAATACAATATTACTGTCTCGTAACTACTTCATCAACACTTCTAATATTTTTTAATTTTATAAGTAGCATGTAATTCGTATGTTTTCATGATTCTTGAAATTATGAATATTTTATTAAATACAGTTCATAAGATTAGCAGTTAATATAATATATTAATATGTGGCGCCTATTACATTGTTATACTGTAATTCATAGATTTGATAAATATATTATAAACATATTATGACATATAAAAGTATATAAAGTATAAAGTATAAAGTATAAAAAGTATATTATAGACATACGTTATAAAGTCTTCGAGCATCACCTATCCTATTTATAATTTGAGTTATTTATACTTATTATTAAATAGGTATAAAAAATTATTACATACTTATTTAATTCAAGTTAAACACTACTTATACATATATGCGATACTATTTCGCTCTTAAAATGAATATAAATAATAGTTCAATTCAAAACATTAATGAAAATTATTTCAAAATTCTGGCTAACTAATTATATGGTGTTTAATTATGATATAATAGGTTTATAAGGTATTTGCTCGTATTCAAACTTCTTTGCAAAATTAATCCTGTTAAACCGTTGAATTGATGTGCATTGTTAACTTAATCATATCAAATAAGTAGAATTTCCATAATTGACTTATTATAATCAATAACGTTTATTTGACTGATACAGAAAACTACTTACAGATTCCATTCACTGCTTTATTACTTCAGATTCATTTATTTTACAAAAGTTCAAATCTTCATGATCAAATAAACGTTAAAATTATATTTAATTATTAAATTACTTTGAGATTACTCAAATATTATTGGCAATCTTATAAATCAATGAAACTTATTTAATATTTATCATGTAAGTGTGATACTAATCGGATACGTTTTAGACTATAAAATTCATTTATTGCTAATTTTCGTATATTTGCATTTTCATAAATAGGACAAATAATTGTTCTCTTTATGCTTTTGGTATTCATCTAATTCATTATGTTTTTAACTTCAATTCATATTATTAATCGTACATTTTCATTACAAGTATTACTTCAAATATCCGTCTCTTAATAACATATAAAGACATATACAATGATATCAATGATATCATTTATGTAGAAAACACAATTATAAGGGTTAACAGAAATAGAGTGAAAAATACAGATATGCAGATAGTAAGTGGAATAGAGAGAGAGAGAGAGAGAGAGAGAGAGAAGGAAGGAGAGAAAGTAAGACAGAGAGGGGTGGACACAGCTTATGAATACCACATTATGTGCACGTTCACCTATTTTTCCAGAAATCAGTGGTGTGTGGAATTATGGCTACCGTGCAAACTTCTAAATGTGCCCTGAAGCATGAGCCCTTCTACTAACATGATCCGCAGAAACTACTTATATAGATATGATTTTGAATCCGACAGGTAAAGATGCTTAATTAATTTTCAGAAAGTATTTGGAATTACAATTTGCTTTAAAGAAATGTGTGTTTTGGCGTTTATTTAGAATACAAATATTGAAAAAAAACAGACGATTTTCATTAAATAGTAGGTATCCATATAGTGAAATCGCGTATTGATTGTTTAGTTGCCCGATTTCTTTACTTTCTTTTTTCCAATATCAAGATTTATTCAAGTTTAAAAAAATACCCTCAAAACTCAGCATTTATACTGATAATTTTTCATCTAGATTTGTTTATATTTCCAAATTCTGAAAAAAAGACCTTCAATCTATTGACTTAGTTATCTATGTACAGTTATTGTTTACTATTAATCGAATAAAACTTATCTGAGGTATTACGAACACACTACGGCTTTCAAATTATGACAAACGTTGTTGCGCACTATGAGTACATAAATTTAATTTTTACTAGTTACTCGCTTTATATTCCATTCAAATAAAGATTACGTCAGAGACTGCTATCAGCTAGTGCGGAAAAATGCAAATATTTACGTGTTGTGAGACATCCGAATGGTAGTATAATTATTAATTCGTTTTTGGTGATCATAAAGGAACGAAGAAAAGCATATCCAGGTTTACTTTTTAATATTACTTTTAAAAAAATGTAAATATTTTCTATTGTTTTATAAACTAAACAATTCTTCTACAATAGGAAATATAAGAATTCTATTATTTACCAGCTCTTTTAAAGGTTCATACGTAGAAGCTAGTCCTTAGGCTGAAAAAATTACAATATTTTATTTATAATTGAACTTTATTTTTCAACATACATTATATCTAATATAAGTATATCTTTTCTATTATATCTTTTTAACTATATATTGATTATATAATTCAATTTAGAAAATCTTGATTATTAAAATTTGAAAATTATAACAAGTATATAAAAATGAGCGATACATATAAAACGATTTTCTATCCTATTTTATTTGCTGCCATCCCTTTATTGGTTAATCTTTATTTTTCTGGCCCCTCTCTCTCACTCTATATATATATATATATATATATATATATATATAAATTTATCTATTTATTTTTATCCTATCCTTCTAGGAAAAGTAAGATTTAAAGTTTGATATTTAGATAACTAAGAATAAATTGATTTTCATTAATAGTTGTATAATATCTATGGAAATATTTATTAGACGTCTTGATATATTGAACTATTTGTAGCAACTATTTATTTTTCAGTTATCTCTTTTTGTGTGCACATTTTTAAAACGTTGCATTATATGTTTATAAAATTGTTCTCTATTGGAGAAGAACAAATAAAATTCTAATACTACTATAATATATTGCTAAGTTCTATGTATATAAATTTAAGTATGTTACACTAACAAATTAGAGAAATATTCAGAAAATCTAACAGATATAGAATAAAGTAAAAGTAACTATTCAAGACAAAGTAAAATTAAAACATATACTCAGTTATAATCTATTATATTAAAAATATTATACAATAAAATAAAAAAATTAACAAAATTACTTAGGAAAGTGTAACTGCTATATTTTAGAAAGAAATAACTATAATTCAAAAACCTTTAAGATAATTAAAATTAATAATAAGATTGAATTACTTATATAATTTATAACATTACTTTAAACGTTTCAAATTGTAATCTTTTCCAATATTTATATATATGCGCTTACTTTACATTATGGAATAATATCAAACTAAAATTATTGCGCTATATTGAACGAATTCTTATAATCAAAATTATTTAAATTAAATTTAATTTTGAATTATAGAATTTTACATCAAATACTATTACCATTCTATCAAAAGATACTTTTTCAAATGAGAATACCGATTTATTTATTTATAAGGTTAAGTAAAATAGAAATTAATCTCACATTTTAAATTATTGCCTATAAAAATATAAATTTATATAAATTCACTCTAAATATATTTTACAACAGACTCAGAAACAAATTTATGCTTCAATTATTAATAGTTTTCTTATTTCAGTTTTATGTAAAGTATTATTCGTAATATAGTTAATGATATTTATAAATATTCTATTAGTTATTTAACCTTTTTATAGAGTGTATACTAAACTTATTGACAAATATTGATATGATAGTAAAGATTAAATTTTGACATTTAGTGTATGTCATGAAAGTTTAATATTAATCGAATATAAACAAGATAATAAATTGATAAACTGTTCTACTAAATGATAACAGGAGTTTTTAAATGATTAATTACAATGAAGTCATGATAAAATTATACAAAAGATACTATATTTTGAAACAATATTTAACATATGAAATTATATCACTCATGATGAAATGTTTCTGAAAGTCAATATGGATTTATTGATAAATGGCAACTATTTTCTTCTATTTTTCAAAAAACAACAGTGTATGTGACGATGTAGCCAATACTTCAGTAACTAAAGTTTTAAAATTATGTACGTTTTTAATTTTATTTCAAAATGAATTTTTAAAAAAAATACATCAGGTTTATTAATAATATTTTTTAATAATATCAGTGTAATTAAGTTTAATAATTACCAATTAACTGCACAGTAATTTATAATATAGATTATCTTGTTTAGTATTCGATAATTTTTTAATAAAATGATAAAATATATAATTCAAGGTTTTTCTAAAAAAAATTCTATTCAATTTTGAAGATTTGTTAAATACTAAATTTCTACAAAATATGTGAAGTTTATATTATTTAATAGAAAGAATTTAATGTTATTAATAATTGAATACTGTATATTGAAATATTTATTTTGCATCTTCAACTATAAAGGCACCTTATTAGTATTCTCCTCAAAATTATTTTTATTATTATATAATTAGTCTTTCATTGGAAATAAAAATCCAAAGGAAAATTAGAATACGCCAATTCCTAATATATTACTTTATCGCAATTCCCGATCTTATTCCGTGTATGTTCTATTTTATTAACTAGAATATGCAAAATACATACAATCAAGAGAATATTTTGATGATATTATTTGATGAATCAATGAAAAACAAATATCACTTGATGAAAAAAACTATTAATATATAAGTTTTTTAAAATATAAATATGCGACAATACTAAATATTTTCTACGATTTCTATATTTCATATTAAGTTCCATAAGTATAATATATAATAAATATATTAAAGTGTAATATAATTAAAATTTGATCATTGTATAATTTAATTATTTAGAATATCAAGAATTCGGTCAATTGAAACCTAATTAGAAAAATTATTCAGATTCTTCTAATAAAAGGGTAATCAAAATAATATAAAAAGCCAATTATCTCTTATATAAAAGTTTCAATCAATAAACATTTTTAACATGAACAAATTGAAAATGAACGATAAATTTTTGTTTTCATAATTTGTTATCAGTAGGTTGGATATAAATATTATTTCCTTCGAAATCAATTACATCGCTTTAAAATACAACTATTATTTTAAAATCGTTATTTTTAATAAATTGAATTAATTTACATGGAAAATGAACATATTTTCATGAAGTCTTATGCTCGATTTTCATTTATTTATAATACTAAAAAATATATGTCGGAAGTTAAAATGTAAGATGAAACGAACAAAGTATTTTACATATAGAAATGATTAAAACTGTTAGTTATAAAAATTGAAATGATACAAAAAGTTTGCAACTTTTTGTAAAATTTGTGGTCACAATGTATTAAACTAGTTATATCAAATCCATTTCATACTTATTTTTCAGTTCAAGCAGACAATAAAGAATAAAATGAAATAAGGAAAATATATTCTATTAAAACGTGTATTTCTGCGTTTACATTCGAGTATTTGATTGATTGATCGATTGTTCCTTGTTTCGTTACTAAAGAAGGAGAAGTAAATGAAGAAGTGAAAAGAAGTCGAGTGTGAATAGATGACTGGAAAGTTTTAATCGAAGGTGGGCTATACTAAACTATGTCAGTTACAGAGTTTGAAGTTTTTTACTTTTTGAAAGATCTATAAGGCCTTTCTTGACAGCAGTGCCTGATGCTAAATATATATTTTTTTCTATTCGAATCAATTTGTGCATACTTTTGGATAAAATAATTTATATGCACGTCTGAATATTATGTCTTTCAGCAGCATCTTTTTTATTTATTTTTTTGTTTATTTCGGATCTTTTATATTTAATATTGCCAATTCAGATTTCCTACATACTTATAAATTGTACTATAATATTCCTAAGAAGAGAGAAGTATACCGAAACCTAGAGAAACTGAAAAAAACAACTAAAATCCCCGAAAATTAAAGATGAGCTCGTACTGAAGAGAGAAAGAGAGAGACAGACAGACAGACAGGCAGGCAGCAGACAGATAGACAGACAGATAGACAGTTACAGAGAGAGAGAGAGAGAGAGAGAGAGAGACGCTACAAAAAATATGAGATGGTGAAAGTGTAGAAAGCAGATAAGAAAAAGAGAATATATAGTATGATAGAAGAAGGTCCTCTTCTGGCTCTCTTTCTTTTCATAAAAAGAAGGCGAACAAGGTCTGTACTTTTACAAAGCTGGTTCTCACTCGCTGCACTAGAACCTTTGAAAATAAGAAGAGTGGATTCAAGTGGAAAAAGTAAGGAAAAGAAAATAGTAAGGACTTGGTTGAAGCGATAAACAGAAAGCGAAGAAGAAAAAGGTAACGGGATGGCTTATAGACCCTATTTAAGCTTTTTGAAAATCGCTAAGAAAGGCAAACTGTGGACCATATCTTCGGGGGCACATAGTGGTTTGGGAGTTTTTCAAGCTTTGATTCAGATAAAATTAAAAATTTGCTAAATCGTCGCGGGATAAGTTTAGCTACGCTCACTGGATTATTACACCATTTATTCCTCCTTTGTAACATCTCTTATTTTCATAGAAATAAATACTAATCGGAATAGTCATACTGTTATTATCTGTATGTTTATTTTGCTACAGTTAGGAGGTCATTGGAATGAATGTAAGCAAAATGTATGCAATTATTACTTTACGATATAATCCTCCTTTTCTCATTCCACGTGACTGTCTTTTTATACGACCTCGGAATTATATTGTAAACACGCAGCTTACAACGCTTGTGCAAGTCATCTATGTGGACAGACAATGGTAATTAATTATATATACTTTTAAAGCCATTTATATATTCAGTAATTATCACCGTAAAAATAAGAAGGTTGTTATTATACTGTGATTATCGATCAAAGTAAATTAAGACATAATTTGATAATATAAGTTAAAAATTATATTTTTAAATAATTTCAAATATATATTTTATCGAGTTATTATTATTCTATTCAGAATATTTTTGAAAATTATTTATAAAACTATGTTGTATTATTTTAATTATTATTTTTATATTATAATAATCCCCAATTACTTTTACAATAGTAAGTAGTATCGAATTTTTAAAATAGCAGAAAGAAATGAATGATGTGTATAATTCATAATATAATAGTGTTATTGTCTAACCTAACTTGTTAAGCTTAGAAAGTGAAAATATTGAATTGTTAAATGCAGGATATAATTCGTTGTTTTTCATTTAATTAAATTGGAATGATGTAGCATATACCAAATGGATATCTAAAGAACTTTAATAAATTAACCCTAAGATAAATTATTTACTATACCTATTATGGCTAAAATAATATTAATATACTAAATTTAGAATAATTCTTTTAGTATAATAAATCATACTTGGACATTTATTATTTAAAAATCATTTAAAAAATATTATCTAAACTGTTTAAGAATCAATTTATACATTTTTGCGTCAATAACTATTCTAATGCGCTGATTATGTAATGAAAAAAAAATTTAACTGATCGAATTACATACATTATAAGATGAATTTTTTTAAATTTCTATATTGACAATAGTAAAGTAATTCATTATATAGTATTTCGAAATTTTTTATTCACTAATATTGTAAAATAACAAGTTTTAAGTTTTCATATATTCAAATTTTACCTATTATTACATTTATTCTTCCAAATTTAATATCAATATTGTTGATTTTCCATGTCTTTTAAACATAAATACTTTTAACACGCGAATGATGTAAAAACAGAATATTATAGTTTAGTAGTTATATTAATCTATCCTATTAATTTTCTAATTGATAAAGAAAGATAGATTTTGAAAAATAATATGTTACATATACATTTTTACATGCATATAATATAAAAATATTATTTCATTTTTAATTTCAGCTAAATAAAACGTATAGTATTATAAAAATTACCAAACTAAAAATTACTAGTAATAAGTTTGCAATGATAATATTATAATGATATTTGCATATTTTTTCATTAATTCTCATGGAATAAATTGAATTAATTTCAATAAATATTTAAAGTAACAAAATTTATCTAAGTCAATAATATCATAATTAAATATTTTTCATGTTCCAGATATTCCTAAAGTAGTAACCTTCCTAAAAACTACATATTTATATTATGCGTAAATTTAAACTTTTTGATTCTCATATATTCGTGGAAATAAAACAGATATTGAAATAAATGATTTTTTATTTAATCACTGAAAATGATTGTTACATTAATAATCGACAGAGTGATAAAATGTTAATAATCTAATTTTTTAATATAATTAATTTAATAGTATTAATAAGTAAAACTTTCGTTTTATAGATAATCACTCTATCATATTATTTATAAAACTTATATAATAAATTTGTATATTTACTTTTAGTCAAACATGAATTATTTTAGCTAAAAGCAGCTACTTCTTACCTCAGAAATGTATATCGATTCACTACTGTTTTATCATAAAATAGAAATATATATTTTTTTGATTAATTAAAATTGATGAATTATTTTTATTTATTTTATATTGAAATCAAGAATTATAATATTGCTTCGTATATTTATTTCATAATATTTTTCACAAGGCATAGAGGAAAGCTTTATATAAATGAAATATTATTCGAATTAAAACTGAGTTATCCTCATTCCAAGAAGACTTTAATATTGGATGAGTCTAGCTATCATATTTAAAATCCAGACTATCGAAAGAAAGCAAAATGTTTAATAACAAAAATATGAAACAAGCAACCAAATATAGTATGTACGTACGTATTAAAAGGAGACAAGTGGATAAAAACAGAGAGGCAGAAAGAGAGAGAGAGAGAGAGAGAGAGAGAGAGCGAGGGTGGAAAGATAGAACAGAACAACTATATTGAAACTTGTTGAGTCTGTTGTTGATCTAATGTATCTGCAAACAGCAAAAAAGTTTCTTCGGATAATTTTTTACTCTACTCAGCTGCATAGACTTTATTCGATTTCAGATTATAAGATTTACTCGAAGTTTGATGCAATCTAAGTATACTTACTAACTTTTGTATATATACAGTCACACTCAGAGGAAATAAGATCAGTTTTCCTACTTTCTTATAGAACGACGATTACCATACACAGAAACAGTAATTTAGGGACATATTCTTTAATGAAAACATCAATAGAAACTTTTACCTTATGCACATATCTCATGATTAATCTATTTGATAACAAACGAAAAATTTTCCCAATCTTGTCTAAACGAATTAAAAATAAAATTATATTATTTTATTATTTTTTTGGAGATTTATATTCAAACTTTCAAATATGTATATAAAATGGAAAATATTAAACTTAATAAAAGTTGTAGATTTAGAGTTAATAAAAGGTTTTGAGCAAGTTCTTCTGAAATAATCGAAAATGTAGAAAAATACTTAACTATAGTGTTAAAAGATTTTCTGGTTAGTTACAATATTTAGTTATTATTATAATCATAAAGAGAGAGAAAGAGAATAATAAAAGTTAATTGATTAAAATATTCGGTATTGAAATTGTCGAATTTAAGTATCTGTACATAATCAATATAAAGAAAAAAATGTAGATAAACGTATAAGATTTCACTAACATTTACCATTTTTTATGATAGATTAGTTGAACTCGAAGGTGTTATTTTGATTGAAATAATAAAAATTTTGAAAAATCACAAAAAACTTTCAAGAAAGTAATTAAAATTCATGTATAAATGAAATTATAAAAATTTAAACATAAAAAAATTTAAATATAAATTATATTAGCACTGAAATATTACCTAAAATAGTAATAAAAATTATATAAAACAATAAAAAATAAAATATTAAAAATGGAAAAAATATATTATAAATACTTTAAAAAAACAGTGTTTAAACCTTACCTAGTTACTCTTTTATAAACTTTTTATTTATTATTTTCATTTATAATTGATACCAAAAATTATAAATATAAATTATGTATTAAATTGAAAAATGTTAAATATAAGATAATAAATTCTTTTATAAATTATTATTACTTTTTAATTTCTTTTAAGTGCATATTATAGAATACAAAATAAAGAGTTAGACGCAAGATATTTTTATAATTTAAAATATCCTTTATTCTTAATAAAAAAATCACTTTCTCCTACTTAATATGAAATTAAAAGCAAGTTTATTATAAACTTAACAAATGTCTTTTTCTTTATAAACATATACATTTATATTTTTATTTATAATAATTTTTGTCAAAATATTTTTAAAAATGAAACACCATTAATTGAAACATTTTTCAATACATAAAATTTTCAAATACATAAAACTATCACTAAAAATGCAAAATGGTTCATAGATGTACAATAATAATATCGAAATTGTCATAAATTGTACTATTAATTTAATTAAAAACCCGTTTTATCATTCAGGAACGCAAACATTTAAAAAAATGCATATATCTAGAACTCCTTATTTCATCAAACAATATATGCTAAATAATGGATTTAAAACTATTTGAATTGAAAAGTTTTAAATTTGTAATAATATAATTTTCCATAATTTAATTCTAGTCCAAAATAACATCAGAAAATAATTGAACAAATATTTTTTTAACGCTTTTAAAAAATATTCATAAAGTGCTAAAAGTGTGCATTCCTCGTTTAATTTATGGAAGTTGTTTTTTATGCTTAAAAATATAATATTTATTCTATAAAAGCGCATACATTCACAAATATCAATTATATCTTTTTCAAAGAATGATATACTTTCCTTATAATTTTTAATAATTATTTTGGCATGTTTTACAAAAATTTAGTATTCCAATAAATTTTTTTAATAATACTAAGATTATTTTTATTAATTAAATTGATGTTTATTTATCAAACCACCTATGAATGAATACAGTTAAGATAAATTTTAAAACCTAATATTAATTCTACTTTACTAATAATTGCTAAAATCTGATAGTTACCAATATTCTCTATTATATTAATTGTTTATTAATGTTATATTAATATGTTATAATGTTATATTAATATTATAATTATTGTAACCAATATTAAAAATAAATTAATACCGTTATGAACTCTTATTATAATGATTCAGTCTGTTTTAAAACAAGAGAAATTTTTGTATTTTAAATTTATAATGATAAATCAAATATTTTACAATCTTGTATTAAAATTATATAATGCAGAGTTTTCTAATAAAAATTAATTTATATATCTCTGATTGATTAAAAAAAAATTTTTATAATAAAATTAATATGACCTAACTATGTAAATAATATTCACATCCTTACCATCTTCTTAATTTTCCAAAATAAATGAACACTAATCAAGATTGATTTAAGACCTACGTAATACCTAAATATTTCCATAAATCTCGATGTAGGTAGAATAATAACAAGATGATAATTCCATTTATCAGGTTTAATTCGGCAACATATAGTAGCATTCCTTTCCTTACTCGCCCGACCAATAATTCGGATATTTCGTTTCTGTATAGTATGCACGCGCGCCAACTAGTCACACTGTGCAATGTTGATTACATCATATTATGCAATATCTGTAGTTATGCATAAATGAACGGACATATTCTCTCTTTCCTGACTGTTTTATTGTGTCGAGCTCTGTATACACAAATATACCACTGTTCATTTATCTGCACTTCATATTTTCTTATTCTTATACAGCGTATGTTTCTTCATCCCCGTTCTTACTGCAAAATATATGACTATTGCAGTATAATTGATAAGAATTCATGTACTGATATTTCAAAGGCCATTTAATCTACTTAATTATTATTAATAATCGTATTTATCTGGTAATAGAGTGTAGAGTATGGGTCTTAAAGTTCCATGGAAAGTCAAAGCTAAGAATAGATACCTACAGCACATGTTTACATTACATTTAAATAAATAAATACATTTCTTCGTAAACAGATTTATGTAACTTGCATAGCAATATACATACTATAAACTATATTGTTTGACAAGATTTAGATTTGTAATATTTTTATTTAACTTTTAATTCATTATTTGATCTTAACTACCTTGTATATAATAAAAGAGCATTAACAACTAATTTTTATTAAAAAATACTATTTTTATTTGTAATATATAAAATGATTGTATACGATAAATTCAGAATTAATTTATTTTTGAAAAATATATATTTAATTTTAATATTAATAAATGATAATATTATTATTGAAAAGATGTAGTAGAAAACTTGAAAGATACCATAATTATAACTATACGTAAAGTTTTTTACTTTATTATACATCATATGTAATGAAAAAAGGCTAACAAAATTTTCAGTATTTCATACTATAAACCGAATGAATTTATTATTACAAATAAAAGTATATTTTTTCTACATAATATTTTATTGAGAAAATAAATTTGAATAAAAAGTTACTTGTTTTAAATACGCATATATTCTTTATACGTTTTTCGTGTGAATTTCTGTGTTTATTTAAATTCATTGAAGCGATTAATAGTTATTTAAATTATATAAATATTTATAAATGAAAAAAATATTAATGATAAGTGTATAAACGTGATTGTATGTACTTATTTTGTATTTTTATTCGGATTAAAAATATAATATTGAAATGATATTGTAATATAATAATTTTATTTCTCTAATATATTGTGTCCTACAATGGATATATTGTTTTAATTTTTTTATAGTTTTTATACTACTTTGTTATAGAAATAACATAAAATATATTAATTATTTTCTAGTAGAAAATTAATTCTAAATAATCTACTTAAACATGCTAAAATATGACGAAAATTACTTATTCTTCAGTACAAATCTATATAAATGAAAATTTTATGTGTAAAATAATTTAAATATATTTGATTATTATTGTCCATATCAAACTTGAAATAGGAAAATAAACAGAAGCAGAAAAATATTTTTTGAAATTCCTTCCTCGATCATTTATCATTTATTTTACTTTAATTATTACAATGTTATTCGTAAATTGTTTACAATTTTATAGTGAAATCCTTATATCACATGAATGAATATATTATTGATTGATGGATTCTAATTAATGCTACTGTTTGAAACTATTTTTTAAATATAATGCGATGAAAGAAATTATATATGAATGGGTTTATATCGAAATTGTATTGTTCAGATCATTAATTATAAAAGAAGTTTTGAATAGAGATCAAAACATTTATATTATTAAATCCAAGTATATACGATAGTACAGTTAATTAAAATAAGATTTTCAAAATTGTGATTATTATTGACAATTTAATAAGTAATAATTAATTAATCGAATATAAATATTAAAGCTAGAGAATTGCAATGGAATTAATTATTAGAAAGTTAGTTCAGATTAAATATTAAAGATTTTAATTAATTCACTGCGCAATGAAATATCATATATAATCGATTTATAATCAAGTATATAACATTTTATATTTTCAACCCATTTTATTAACGATTATCGCTTCAATTATTCATAAAACTATTTTTCTATACATTATTCTGTATTATGTATTTAACTGTATTCTATATTCGTTTATACTTAAACTCAAATATCTGAGATAAAATAAATAATTATTGTTTAATTAAATGTTTATTAATTAATAAAAGTTGAATTTGTGTCTGGTTTATTTTTCCTCTGCTAAGCTACAAAAAGATGCGTCTCGATATATACGCATAATATTGTAGTTGAATATATAAACGAATTTATAGATACAAATTCATAAGCATTGCATACATACTCGAATATGCACGTATACATTTTTATTTTCATGAAAGTAAGCAAAATAGATATAACTTGTGATTTAAGCAGATTTGTAAAGTATACAGTTTTTAAATATTTGGTTACGAATAAAATACACTAAATAAAACCAGTCTATTTAACTATTTTTATTTACTTATATTATATTTCAAATTAATTTATTGATACTAATTGTGTTTTTTAACTAAAACAGACATGGCTCAATTAAAATAATAATGAAAAATTATGAATAAAAATCAAAAGGCTAGTCAGAAATTTACATAATTATGAATAAATAAAATTATTATTAAACTGCAATTTAAAATATAAAAACTGATTTTAATAAGCTTCAGCATAGAATATTATTTATAATATGTTTTATAATATGTTTGTTAATATAATTGTTAATATAATATGTTTAATTGTTTTAAAAGTAAAATATAAAATAAAAACTTAAAAATAGGTATTTGTACAAGAACAAGGTTAATGTTATATTGCATACTTATGTTGCATACTTAGAATAATTTAGTAGGTATCGGCAAACATTTATGTAATTCAAGTTATTTTTCTAAAGATTCAGTTTTTTTTATTTTATAATTAATTGAAAAATATAGAGGATTAATTAATGCATTAAAAGAAATTCAGTAGTTACTGTTCGATAAGATGTAATAAAGAAAATAAAAAATAAAAGTAGAACGAGAAGAAGAAAGGATGAATTAGTATATATATATATATATATGTCGATATATATAACATATTAAATAATTATAGATGTCGATGTAAGAAAAAAATATTGATATGTGTATAAAAGAATGAATGAAAAAAGAATTATGGAGATGAATTGATACTTTATAGTTCAAAACAGTATTCAAAACTATTTAATTAATTTTAAAAGGTTAATAATTCTTTTAACAGATACTAAAATCAACTTTTACTAATAACATTAACTAAGTTTTCATTTTATTTAAAATAAATACTTCGAATATTAGAATTTGTCTTATTATATGAACAAATTGGAATAAATTGAAATTTATTCAATTCATTTGGAATTTTATAAAAGGTTACATGTTTAAAAAATACTAAATTTTACGTTTAAGTTAAGTATACAAAGGTTAATTTCTGTCTCTATATTGAAAAAATAATTAATTATTAAATAATTAACTATATCATATAATTAACTATATAATTAATATTATATAAATATTTGAAATATTATTATAGTACTTTTATTGCAGAAGCCTTCTGTCGTATTTTTCATTCACACTTAAGTGAGACAAAATTAAAAGTCTCGATGACTTTCACTTCGTTATCGAAAATGTTCAATTAATGAAAAAACGCATTTTAGTAGTTCAGGATGATTGCACATCCTTCAACCTAACATTCTTCGCTACGTATTTGATTGACATCAGAACTATACCGAGAAAGAAGCGCATAATGAATTCACATTTTTTCGATGAAATACTTAAGACTGAGTTTGCAAACGTTATTTAAAGTTTATATGGTGTGGATAAATTGAGTTTGATTTGCAATCTGAGATTCGCCCTTCATTCTTTGATTCCTATTTCTCGCTTGTACATCAATATCGCCGCCATCATCCTTCCTATACAATTCTTTTATTTTTCGCTTTATTTCAATCAATCCTTCTTTCTTTTCTACCGTTAATTTTATCTCTTTTACTTTCTGGAATTTATAATCCCTCATTCAATTTCATTTTCTTTCCTTAAAGAAAGTTCTTCACTCTTCTTCATTTCATTCTTCTATCTTTTTTCAATTTACAATTAATTCAATTTCACATTGTCAGTGGCAATGGATTGGTATAAATACTTATTTCCATGCGTTGAATTCACACGATGCTTTCAAAAATGCACAATTTCCTTGCTAGTGGATTTCAAACTTTTAATATTAATGCTTTTGTTCTTATTATAATGCAATCATTTATGTAAACAATGTTTTTTAATTCTGAGAAACGTACTTAAAATATTTGATTCATGGATAAACAATTTTAAAATCTTTCAAATTTTCATATTCACTTTGTATGAAATGTTGATTTTCAAAGTTGATGTAAATATTAATATCAGTCGAAAAATATTTATGAATATTAATACAACTTTTAATCAATACCTACATCTCTTCTGTCTAATTTAAAAAGAATTATTAACATTATACAAACTTCAAAAAGAAACAGTTTTAGTCTGAATCATTAAAGCTTGTTAATATAATATTTACTAAAAATCTATTATAAAAAATAATTGAACCAATCGATTTTATTTATATGTGATTAAATTAAAACATGTATATATTCAAATGATTCATTAAATTAGAAATTATTGCTTAAAAAATACAAAACTGTTTCATAATGGGATTTTTTAACCATATAATGTATAAATTTATATCATTTATAAATGAAATTTTTATTAAGCCAGTTACTAACTAAGAATTTATATTTCAATTAGTATAACAAAATGTTGTTGAAAAGGAAGGATGTATATTGTATTTAAGTACGATATGTCCTATATTTGTATTTTGAAATATAATTGAATTATAATGAAAATAGTGTTATCATAATATTTGACAATACTTTGAAATAATTTATATAAAATTTTACCGTCTAATGGACAATTAATTGAAATTTGAAATTAATACGCAGCTCTTAAATCAGATAAATTTTTACCTGTGGAATGCGATAATTTTACAGTATTATATCGAATAATAGTTAAGATTAAATATATGAAATTTGAAGTGAGTAATTTGCTAAGTACGCTTTCAATGATTGAAATCATACCTTTGACCAGAGTTACAGTTTCGATAAATTCAGATGGGCTGAAGATCGAAGCTGCTTATAAACTGTAGAGAACAGTATTGACGAAGGATGAGTAGGGAAGCAATAGGATGAGGTGCTCGTCCGTCACTTGTATGCGGGTGGGGCATTTAGACAGGCAGTTTGATTCTCGTCGAAAGGGCGCCGGTGTCTCGTGGCACCCATTGTACCGGCATTGTGTGCAAACTATATTATATCAGGAAGTGGCCACGGCTTCCCTTCCGCAGTCCATAATTCAATGTCGCGCGAGCCGTGGCACAATACCACGCTGCTTTTTCGCTCCTCCCCTTACCACACCCTTTATCTTGTCAACGTGTGGGGTCGAGATGACAGGACGTGCAACGTACAAGTCAGGCAACACAACACCGTACCCTTCCAATGCGTAACATTAAATTACAAGCGCATGCAAGCCTCTTAGAACGGGGGCGGAGACTAAAGGAGCACAGTATCCCAACCTTATAAACATTTTACTAACTCTTCTTTGTCTATCCTATTCTATAATTAACTCTCTCTTTCCTATCTCTTTTTCTCGCGCTATTTATAAATGATGATATATCATATAGATTAGATAGAAAATTTAAATTTAAAAATTTATCTTAATATTAATTTACATTAGTGTATAATTGATAATTTCATAATTAAAATAGTTCATGTCTAAAAAATTGATTGCTATTCAAATTAAATTTTATTTACATCCATTATATTGTTATCAGAAAAAAGATGTATAGTGAAAAATAATCAAAGTTACAAATTCAATTAAATATGTCTACAAATAGAAGTCTTTTCTACCTAAATTTAAAAAATAAGATCAACTGCAATATTGAATTAAGTATCTGTAATAAGTGGCTATAGCTAAAAACGAAAATATATTGTTTAATTTTTATTTATTTGCCAATAGTACTTCAAGCTTTTAAAGCCTTTTATAATTTATTTTAATTTTTATATATTGTATATATTTTATATATTATATATATTTTACATATATATTGTAATTTATAAATATTCTAAATCTTATTTAAAAGATTTATTTTGTATATATATTTTAAAGAATTATGGAAATAAAGTATTGAATTGAATCAACAAAAACATGATTTTTAAGATAAGTTATCTTTTTCCTTCTCGTTTGTTTAAAATTTTTTAACTATCAAGGTTGTATTTGGAAAATAAATACATTTAATAAATTCCAAATTATTATAAAATTCTTATATAGTGTGTCGAAATTTAAAAATCATATTGAACAACCTTTTACAAAATTACTTCTACAAAATTTTAAAAAACAAGATTACAAAACAAAGTATACAATTACTTAATACTAACAAGTTCAATTTATATAATTAACAATTCCATTAATTCAGTATAAAGAATAATTTTATCTGGAAACCTCAAAGCATTAAAATAAATTCTACAATATTTTTTCTATTTTACATTTATATTCTTTTAAGAACGAAATCTAAATTTATGGTAATGCTCAGTCTTTATTGCCAATGCGAATTTTCATGTACAACCATGTATACGTTGCATTGTAACCCAACCACCAGAGACCGCTCATATATTTCAACTGCATCATAAAACGTCTAATTACTCCTATATATGTGTGTGCTCTCAAACATTGAAGGAGTAGTAGCTTCAAGACTTTCCATGCTAATATTCTAATCTGCATAATATTAAGTAAGTCAAGTCTTTTACAACATCCTCGTGGCTTCCTCATAATGCTGCTTTCCTACAAATTTTAATTTATTTTTTCCTGTGCTCCAATATACAAATATTGCGAAAAGGATAAAGTGGAAAATTTTGCAAATATGAAAATCCACGTGTCATTACTTAAATTTATAATTATAGTATTAGCGAATTAAATAGACTTATTATTAGAAACTTTATATATCCTCTGTCTATTGTAACAACAGCTTCCAACGCTCTTAATGAAAAATTTTTACATATGCGATATCTCATCCATATTTATTTTGTTCGTTTTTATTGATTTAATTCAAATAAGTTTCTGAAGCGCGACGGTGGTACATACTTAGTACAATTTTATATCTCCCGAGCTCGATCATCTCTATACTTTATTCTTTTCTATTATTTAATCTTCAAATATCTGATATGATTAAAATTAAGAGGAGATTGAAGAGTGTTCAAATATAAATTTGTTCGATATTCTCTACTACAAAAATCGAAATTAAAAATAACTTGAAAGTTTATTTTTATAAAACTCAATTTCTTGATAATTCATAGCCATAACAATTTGTGATTGTACAAAATATCGAAATTGGACTGGACAAAAATTGGAAGATCAAATCAATTCTATCATGTTCGAATTCTAAGAAATAATTATATGTATTATAAGTATTAAAAGTTGTGTATTAAAAGTTGTGTATTAAAAGTTGTGCTTAGCGAAGCATACAATACTAAATAAGTTTTTGCATAAGTTGTGTTACTATAACTGTTGAAAATATACATTTTGTATTAGTTCAAGTAGACAAATATGTAAAAATAGCATTAAAATAGATTTGATGTGTCAATATATATATATTTATAAATTTAATACGTAGCCTATTGCTAAAAAAGGCTTATGTGATATTAAATCTGTAATCGATAAATAAAAATCTGGTATTTCAATAGTTAAATATTAGTTACATTTACTGAATATATGTTACTTAAAAGTAAACTAATTTTAGCACTATACAACTTAATATCAATAAAGCAGATGATCAATACAGAAATAAAAATTATTGCATAAAAATTAAATAAAAATAATCAGAGCAGTGTAAAAATAATAGATTTGTGGTGTATTATTTTTCAAAGCATGAGAAATATTGAAGTTATGGCAATTAACATTAATATAGAACACCGTTACCGCGTAAATAGTTCAACCAAAGAAATTCCATGTTCATCGCTTCAGTTACCCGCACCTTCTTAACGACAATGAGAATATTTTTTGCACATTGAACTCTTCTGTAAAATAATTATATTCATAATTTTTTATGCTTTTAGTTTTTAACGTTATTCGCACCTTCTTGAATCTTTCATCTCTTAAATTTTATGTTTCTTTTCAGGCTTTTTAACTCGATTAATGTTTTCTGCTGATCTGCCTCTTTCTATCACTCACCTTTCTATCACTTTCATAAAGATTTTATAACCTTAAGAATATTCAAATATTAATATTCCGATTTTTGTTTCTATGGCTTATGCAGATACATCTATTTGTAATATACGTGGCTATTTATGCGGTTTTTAAAATGCTTATATATATAAATTAAGTGAATTATATGTTTAGTATTCCGTTAAACATATCTACATTACCTATAAATCCCCGTTCTTTCTCTCTCTCTCTCTCTCTCTCTCTCTCTCTCTATCACTTCACATATTCATTGTACATAGTACATATTTATATAGTGGATAATAATATAGAACTACTAAATCCACGAATTGAATTCAATTCGATGGGGTACATTCGTTGCTTAAATCACGACATTTGAGTTTGATGAAAATTAAACTACTCATCCGACATCATAAAAACACCGAAGAATGAAATAGAGTACGAGATGTGAAATAAAGCAAAATTATGACAAGTAAGTAAGTATGAAGTAAGAAATAAAAAATATAAAAAAAGTGAAAATAAAAGGAACTATATTTAATTTATTGTTTCTGTCACTAAAAAATGCAATTATAATGTAATTAGTTAAAAGTAGATTAAAAACTTTGACTAGAATAAGAAACCTGTGGTGTAATATATCGATTGATCGTTTCTTAATATTGCAGAGATTCAACTCTGTTATAAAGTAACTGGCAGTATTATAAGTATACTCTATTTATAATTTGTATTTACTCACATATAAACAGTTGGGAAATAAGTTCACTTTTATTTTATTATCAAAATTATGGAATATTCAGTTCTAAATGTGAGTATAAATTATGTGTTTACTATTAAAAAATTACTATAAATATTAATTAATAAATACTATATAAATTGCGCACCAATAACTTCAAAACTCATTGTATTATATTTTATGTAAGTGGCAATTGTATAGAATTTAAACAAATATATAATGTTGTATATGGTTGGTATGTTTTTTAATAAGATAAACAGCTTTCTTATTCATATAGAATATTAATATAGATGCAAAACAATATGTGAAAAATATTTGTTTTAATAATTGTGTCAAATTGATTATGTCATAGCATTATGCTAATTATACGATTAATTGCATTTATATTTTATATAAAATATTGCATATATCAAAATTTTTTAATTTCGGTTTGTAGCAAATATTTAAGAAACGGATAAAATTTAACAAAATATAAATGTATGAACATATAAAAAGCTTTTAGTTATATAAACAAATGTATAATTCAACATTGTAATAAAATAATTTATGTGATATTAAATATTCCTGTTAAAATTTGAAATATTTAATACAGTATATATCGTTATTTTAAATATAACCTGTAATGATTAAAATACAATGTTATATAATGATACATGGGACGTCAGTGAAGTAGCACTTTTTACTTATTACAAAATGTTTAATATTTGTACAAATAACCTTAATATTAATTGACTGTTTGAATATGTTCAAATTTTTTGTAAACAATTTCAAAATTAATTAATATTAAATAAAAAATTGTAAAATTTTATATTATTTTTTGTTTACTTTAGATAAAACTGTAGTTAGTTTTTAATTAGTAGTTGTATTAATTTTTTTTACTGTTTATATATATATTTACTCCGTTATTTCAATATGTAACAAATATTTCCGGAAGTAACTTTACCCAAATAAATAATTCTTAGATTCAATAAGTTTTTGTATTTCCTTTGACTAATATCCATTTGATACTTCAAATCTTAAAATTGTATTATGTATGAAATAGTATAATTATTCATTATTTGATTTTGAATATTAGTAACATGATACAAGTCATTATAGATTTATAAGAATATTAATTTGTACAAAAATATTATTCAATTCAGATATTAAAACATATTATTTCTATAAAATCAATTTCATATACTCATACATAGCTTATTTTTAATTTTATACATATAATTTAAGTACTTTATTTGCAAAATCACATATATCAATAAAAATCTTTTAAAAGTAAAGACATAATAGATAACTGTCATCATAATTTTGTGTAAATATTTATGTTTAGTAAAAAAAAGTTATAAATAGATATTAATAAATAATATTAAATATTAATACCTTTAATTAGGACTGCATAATAAATATTATGTCAATTTTATCGGCCAAAATATTAATCGTATTTGTAAATATTTATATTTTATAGTTATCCTTCAAATCATGAATATATGTAATCACTTTTGATATTAAAGAATTTGTCGATATATGTATAATATTTCAATTATTATAATTGAATAATAATTATATATTACAATATAATCTTCTATTTTTCTTTTATTCACTAAAGCAGTCTAATTTTGAAGGTATTAATATATTACGATGATAATCATAATTATGATATATTTTGATAAATTTTCGATTTTTATGACAAGTAAAAATTGAAGGAAACTACTAAAATAATATATTTATTATAGCTGTATATTATATCCAACATTGATTTCGATTTACATTATTATATATAAATATCAACAGTAGGATTTAAAAATTTTTTTCTTTTATAATATTTTATCTTTTTGTTGTATATTATATCTTTTTGTCAAAATATGAATTTAAATAATTTAATTGTTTATTTAACAAAGATTCACGAATAAACTTCAAAGTATATAATGAATTTATAAATAATTCAATAATTTGTAATATGATGCCTCCGATGAAATCAATATATACTAAGAACTGAAGACTTGATATTAATTTAACATTAAAATAACCAAAAAATCTGGAAATTACTCTATCATTAGTGATTACAGGTGTAGTCTCGGTCGAATTAATGCTGACCAAGATACATAAGTTATGCAGATAAATTTAAACTGTACATTTACGCTACATTACTAACTGAGTGTAAGCATATGGAAACATCCTCAGTAATGTTTTAAGAACAGCTCTTCTTTCTACTAGCGCTGTTTAATGTGATCAAAGCTTCAAAAAGCCAGAATGTACTGATATACTAGAAGCCTACTAGATTATTCGATCAGCCTCAGTCATCAATCTTACCCGAATTTCCCAGTTGAATTTTCTCTGACTCCCTTCTCACGATGTTACTTTTTATTTTTACTACTTAGTTATGACACCTACATTATAATTATAAGCATGGTACATATTATAAAATTGTTGAATAATTTTAATATTATATCGTATTGAATTTTCTTTAATATGAAAAAACTTACATTTCATTTCGATTTACAAGCTAGCTCGCTTAAATACTCAAGTCAGCTGGTAATATATATTTTTAAACATTAATATTTAATATTTAATTTAATATTAAGTAATAAAAATTAATTATAAGATTTATATAATAGTTATGTAAAATTTTATATGGCAATTTCCAAAAAAAATTGTTTATATTATTTACACAACCACGTACATATATATATTACTATAGAAATAAATAATTTTTTTTCAATATATTTTTTGATACTTCATATTCTTGATAAACAGAAAACACATAATAATCTAAATAAATCATTTAACAACAATTCATCTTTATTATGAAATTAAATTTTTTTGTTCCAGTACCTCTGCTTAACATCAATGTGGTTGAAGGAAGGGCTATAGAACTACCTTGTAACATAACGGCACCCGGATACGATACTCTAGATATGGTATTCTGGTTTAAGGATGGTTTGGGGCCTCCTCTATACTCGTGAGTAATTTTTACTGATTATTTGATTTGATTCGATATTGATTTATATTTTGTTTTATTTATTGAAGAACTTCATTAAAAGTTTATTATATGAGAAATAAAAAATTACTGTTCATTTAGTGGTGAAAAAAAAGTAATTAAACTTATAAAAATTTACCGATTTAGAGAAAGAAAGATATTAATTAAAAGAATTAATTATTTCTTCTGATACCATAGAAAATTCGAAATTCTAGGTCTGTATATGAAAATGAATGAAAATCATAATTTTAGATATAATATTGATATAGATTTTAGATTAAATATTGAAAATTAATAAAAATGTCTGTTTAACTCATATTGTTACATTTATACATTAAAACTACCGAATAATTATTCGCTCAATAATGTTTAGGTTATCAAAAAATTAATTTTTCTTGGTGTACTTCTTTTTATATTCCTTGTCTAAACAAAATTCAACAACATTGAACTACTATTAGTAATAATTAATGCACTTTTGCGAAGAATTTAAAAATATACTATCATTCTATAAATTTAAAAAGATTTATACCAAGATTCTTTTAAAACGCCTAAAAAATATTGAATCATTTATAAAGAACATCAATGAGTATTCATGATTTACATAAAAATTTTAAATGCGCAATATATCAATATAATTTTTTTATTCACTATAAAATTAAGAAAAAATGTAAAGAAGAAAATTATTATTTCATAAAAAACAATTATTTTTCTTTTATGTAAAACTATCCATCGTATTTTAACAAACTACCATTATATATTTAGGTATAGTAAAAAAAAAATATGTAAAGTTTTCACAAGAATAAGATCATTATTCAAATTTTACTTGAATATATTATATCATATATATTATAACAAATTATATAATGAATATTTTATATTTTTATAATACATTTTCAGTTCCTTCTAGATTATACTTTTTATTGGATTATATTATATACTATTTAGATTTACTATTCTGAATTTTATTTTAAAGTAAAAAAGTGGTAAAAATGATAAATAAATACATTAGTAGTAATATCAACTGAGATATTATAAATATTCGAAACAATACGCTATTTATCAATCTGTATTTTAAAATCATAAAATAAAATAATGGTTTTTCATTATATTGTCAGATTCTTTAAACAACTTCCCTAAATGCTAATCATAATCTATTTTCCGGAGACCCTCTACTTTAGTTCTACGCTTAAGTATCTATTATAATAAAATTATCTATTAATATCTGCTATATATTTTTTTAAATAAAGAAACTTCATATTATATATATTATAATTGATTAATTTATAATTAAAATCAGAAATACTAATGTGAATATTTTCTTGCAAATACATATAGTAAAATCAGTTATTTTTCTATTATAGAACATAGACGAATGAATAAAATAAATATAAAACAAGTCATTTTAAAAAATTTATTTTTAATAATCTTATTAATTATTTTCTTATACAAATATTACTTTTAATTATTATTTAATTTATCAATTTTAAGATATACATATCTTTTTCATAAATACGCACGTCGAGTTAATAAATAACATTTAAGATCATCAATTAATTAGTACTTAAATGTTTTTTTAATTAATACATGTGATTTTTTAACTAATAATTTAAATTTCAGGGTAAATAACAATGGGTTTAAAAATAAATTGTATAAATCTGTATTAAAATTGACTATATATATTACAATAATTTAAAATTTTTTCCATATTTAAAAAAAATATATTATTGGTGAATTTATAAACTATAAATTATTTAGTATTATGAAAAATAATTTATAAAGAATCATTTAGAAATGTTAATTTACAATGGATAATTTACAAAAATATTAATTTGAATATTTCTATAGATATTTTCTTTAAAAATTATATATTAAAACATTTTTTTATTGAAATTGAATTAAAAAATTATCGTAAACATTTTGTAGGTATTAGAAAATATTTTGTTGGAATATATAAATGTAGTAATAGGGAGTACTCCGTAGAAAATTTGTATTCAATAAAGCAAATTATCTAATACTTTCCCTATCAGCTAATAGAAACTATTTTAATAAAATGTTCAATGCAGAAATTATTTTTTTATTGAACCTCGTTTGTTGAACTTGAAAATCATACTTGAAAGCAAGCGGCTCGTCTGCCTGATATATTATCAGAATTTTACTGATTTATATATTAAACATTATACAAATTATGTTCAAATAAAATTTATTTTATAATTTTTATTCCGTTGAAGTGTCAAGTATTTATTTTTCTTCTAGTATTCTATGTAATATACAAATTCTATGCAATTTTCAATATTATTTTTATAATATTTTATATGGAATATTTTAAAATATAATATATGTATAAAATACTTGTGAAATCATGAATTAAATATATACATATAAAGCATTAATTAAATCCTTAAATTTCTCACATTACGTATACGTAATATATTTTCAAATTCTATTATAGTAAACCTATATTTAAATCACTTAGAATTCTTATTTGGTGATTTTTTCAAATATAAAAGCTATCTAATTGATGATAGAATATGCTTTAGCATAAAGAAAAACTTATAACACTATGTATGTGCTGATTAAATTCAGACACAATAAGCTATGGCATTTTCATCTCACCTTATGACATGTAATTCTAAAATGACTATTATACAAATATAAGAAACATTTATACACTTAGAAAAATTATTTTTCTTATTTGCTTTCATAATTTTATTATAATCTAATAGAATTCAGGAGAGCCGAATAAAATCTTAATGAACTTTATAGTAATGACTTTGAATGTTTTATTTCACTTTACATCAAAGAAAATGTTTGTTCTTATTTATTCTCTATTTTATAACGTACTTATATTTAACTTCATTAACTACATATAATTTAAGATAATAATAATAAATTATATATATATATATATATATATATATATATATATATATTAATAACATATAATTATTATTACTTCTTGTACTCAAAGGAGAAATATTATAAGTCGGTATACCTAATTTAATATAATCATATATTAGATAATAATAATATAATAAACGCTATATTTATTCTACACAATGTTCTACATATTTGTAATAGTCTCTGCTCTGCTCACAATCTGTTATAAATAATGTAATTGTAATTAATATATCTTAGAATCTTAATATGTTTGAAACAAAAGATCTATTTGCACGAAAGTCTACACATATTTGTAATTTTTCAACTGTAGTTTACAAAAATTTTTATTATATAATAATAGATACAATTAATTATTTTTGTTATACACCAGAATTTATATTTATTATATTAATGACATTTTATAAATGAATATGTAAAAATCTATATTACATTAATATATTTGTAATTTCATGTGAATTATAAATATGTTTTACAATTATATAAAAATTTTAAAATATCATTTTTCGAAAATATTTTTAATTGTTATAAGCATGCATATTTAATAATAATAATATTAAAGTTTATAATAAGGTTTAAATAATGTTTTTAATAATTGATCTAAATTTATTAATCAGATAGCTATAATAATTAAAAATAGTTCAATATTTATAAATTTTATACAAATAATTTTGTATAAAAACGTTACACCTACAAATTATATATTCTGCTTTAATTATAAAAAAAAATTGTACTCTCTTGTGTTACAGAGATGAATTAACAGAATGAGAAGGTTAAATACTATAACTTCGACAATGAAAAACAAAAATGTTAAGAACAATTTTATAATCAATGACATGTTTACTATATTTCTGTCCTATGTTCTTAAAATTGTATAATATTTAAATCTGTACTTTTCAATAAATATATATTAAATGTAAAATTAACAATACTACTTTTATTTATAAATATTACTTATATGAATTATTAATTACTTTATAAATATTAATTAATTAAATAAGAGTTATTAAAAGTGAAATACGGAAAATATCTTCAAAATTTAGTTTAGTAAAAATATTGTTATTTTATGATATAAAATGAGAAAATAATGTAAATCTATAAAAAACATTTATATTTAATATCAAATTTAAATATAATATGAGTTTTAATTTTTAGACATTTGACAAGACTAAATTTTATGATATTTATTATTATATTTCTAAATTTTTAAATATTGTATGAATATAGTACAGGATTGTTTTATATGTTGATGATAATTTTTATTAGTTAGATACTTGCGAGCACTTAATGGAATATTTGAACAAATCTCCTGAATTATGCTTAATCGAAATAAAATAGAACAAGCAATCGGCAATTCTCGATTATAAACATTTTCAAGCATGAAAATCGATTAGTAATAAAAATTAATGGAAACACTAATCACCGGCTGCTCAAAATAATACTCAAAATGATCGCTATACCCGTAATCAACGAGCGGATACCGTTTCTATGGAAACAGAGGGAATTAGAGTTAATCAGCAATCCATCGCCTCGGCAACGACAGAACTGAAATGATCTAGAGGCATTTGAATAATAATCAACGATATAGCGAGGGATAGAGTTCCAACTAACTAGAAACAAAAACAAGCATTAAGAAAATGAAGTTGTGCGAAATACAATCCTTTATGAAAATCTAATTCTATATCAAACACATTTCTTAATATTACTCACAATATGTAATTAAATATAATTTTGGTAACTGCTAAACCAATCAAATGATGGTTTGAGTTGATTCTATCATCCGAATTAATACGATATTAAATGTTAGTCATAACAGTAACCATAATATTTGAAAACATACTCTTATTAAAATACTATATCTTTTGATTTAATAATTTTTTTAGTAGTTAAATTTAAAAAGTTAAAGATGAATTTATGATCTTTTTTAGTTTTTATAACAAGAGATAATTTTTGGATAATTTTTATGAGTTTTACATTTTACAAAAAAAACGTTCAGTTAATTGTATCTAAATTTATAAATTGTATAACAAAATAATACATTGTTATATTTCAATTTAGGTTTCAGACAAAAATAAAGTAGTACAAGAGTATTATTAGAAAACTTTAAAGCTCAATGATATGTTATCAAATATTAAATTATATTAAGTAATTGAAATTCATTTTTACAAATTTTATTAATATTAATAATAAATTCTTTCAAAATAAACTGATCATACTGTTGTCTAACACATTCTAGCTACTGAGCATAATGACCCCCGCACTGTTTAAATAATTGAAAAAATTAAAATATCTATTTAAATTACAGCATGCTTTTCTATTTTTGTACATGACAATTCTTACAGACATAAGCCAACAGATATATATATATATATATATATATATATTAAGTCATACGTAAATAAAGAAAGAAAAATAGAGATCAACAATGATTTTATGAGTGAAAAATGAGAATTATTACAATTAATAAATTTTGAGTCGACTGGTATAATAATATCCATAAATCGAATTAATCAAACAACATATATTTGAATGAAATTTACTGTACTTCAACAATATATACGTAGTTTAGTCTGATCGCAATATGAAGTACTAATGTAGACTTTAAGAGTATCTACGTATGTATGTACTCGGAAATGTGGATGAAACTGGTGGTAAACCATGTCAGATGAATCTCTATCTGCCCTCATGCAATGTCTCATGTAGTTTCCGACTGTATCAGAGATATCGTCTCTTTGAATTCTACCTTATATAAGCAATAATAAGGTTGAATTTTTTTTTTACTTCTTTTTATTCCTACATTTTTACTTTTCAAAAATAAAATCATTGTTCTAATGAAAATATTTAATATTAGAATTAATATAGATTTTTATCCATTAGTTTCTAGTTTTATCCAAATACAAATATACTCATAAAAATATGTGTGATATAATCATAGTATTTCGAACAATAAAAAGCCATTCATTATTTTTAGGAATTTTCTTTTTTTATAACTTTTCTTATACACATATGTACGTCATAAAATATAGGCATTTTAGAATTCAATAAGTTATAGGATATTATTTATCATATGTATTTTACGACCTTCAGCATATAATTTTATTATCGATCATAGAATTTAGTTTTCAATATAAAATTACTTTCGCAATTATTAAAATATTACTTTTATAGGATATTAGAATATTAGACTCTCATATAGCTTAAAGACATTGATTAACATTTATACACTAAAATATGAAACAGTTTTAAACAATAGAACTATTATATAACATTAATTATTATTGTATTTTTCATAATGGGTATACAATTAAATATTTCATAACGTGTTTATAAAAAAAAATCAAAAAATTATAAAATGCAAGTACATACAATATTTTGGAAGTTTTTAATAATTTGGAAAATCAAATTTATGTATTTATTTTCTTATAAAATGTTCAAATATAAGCTCAAAAATAATTTCTTCATTAAATGATATTAAAATTTTGACATATGTGTATGAAAATATATTTTAAGGAATTACCAAGAACTTTATTATCGAATTTACCCAATTAATAACATGAAGTATTTATGAATTAAATAGTTAATAGATACGTACAATATTTTATAATAAAAAGTATCAAATTGATTTTCCATAGTTTATTTTACATTTTATTTTTCACAAAAAATTATTCTTTTCAATATATTTCTTATATAAAATGAGAGGAAAAATTTTTTTAGAGAAATAATAAAAACATGAAAATGAAAATGAGAAATATAATAAATTATATAAATATAAAATATATGAAGTCCGTGCTCATATTATAAAACTAATTAAATCTCGTAAAGCGAAAAATTTAAGTATACACCTAATTCGAGAACAAAAATATGTAATAATATAGTTTTAACAAAACAAATGAAATAACTAACAAAAACTTTAAAAGCAACAAAGCAAAATTTGAAAATACCTTCTTTTGTTAATCAAATAAGGAGTTTAGAGTGTTAATTATTATTTTAGTTTTTTTTTAGTTCTTTTATGGTTTTATTTTTCTATTTTTTCGATTCTTTTCAAACTTAGAACTTATTATTCAAATTGTGAATAGAAATAATCAATAATTATTTACTTAAATAGAACCATACTTATTTTAAAAAAAGAATTGAATCCTATTGTAACTCATAATGACATATTCTGTACCAATAGTAGTATTTATAACATAGTTTCTAATGAATTAAATTATTATAATAAAAAAAAGATTTAAAATAAAAATCATAAATTTTCTTTTTTTCTTAATAATTTTATATGAACATTTTATCCAACCTTTATTTATCGCATAAACAATCGCTATGACATCATCATTTATGATTTTGTCTCCATCCTTTTGCTGTATAATCCTTTTGAAGTTCACTTGAAGTAACAATGCTATTGGCCCCAACGTAAAGTATGTCTGTTGTCATGAAGATTCATGCAGACGCGTAATCCTTCTTCATAATAATCAAGAGCGCTTCAGAGCGTCGGAGATGGTAATAGAAATGAGTGGCCACTGCTGCAAGAGGAGAAGAAATCGTTGACCTATGCCTATGATGAATGTCCATGAACTACCAGCTGTACTATAGTTATCGTTGTTCGCTTATGTTCTTATTGTATGAATAGCCGCACAAAAGGGCGATATAGCGAGAATTTGTGTGTGGACACACGCTAACGAAACAACATATCTTTCATAACCATACTTATGTTGACACTATTATTTTGCTAAATAAATTAGAATTTCCATCAAAATTCTAATAACTTATAATGTATTGATCAATGATTTGTATGATACTAAGATAAATTGAAACTTAATGTGCTTAATGAGAATATCATTTTTAAATATTATTATAGTAACAATAATAATAACGGAATGAAAATTTTTGATAAATATATAATCAATAATTTATATTTCAAGTTAATTTAAATAAAATTAATTGATACATCTATTAAAAGTATAAGCTCCCACGTCACTGTTCTAGTTTCATATAATAAAATAAAATTTTCATATAATAAAATAGATTTATTTCATTGTAAGATAGTTCCGAAAATAAATATAAAAACTTTCTCTTAAATAACAAATGTAATCTAAAGTTAATATTGTCAGTAACAAATAATAAAAACTAAAATGCAATTAAATTACTGCATATTCAATAATAAATTAATGCAAATTTTGGATTTATAGTATTTAAGTTATTTAAATGTAATTTAATCGACAGAATAAAAGATAATGATCTGCAAACTGATAAAACAAAATCATATATTCCATGAAGTTTAAATAAAATGTATTTCAAATAAATAGTTGTACTTCATTTACTAAACATATATTGTGGCTTAAATATAATAAGTATTGAAAAGTATAGAAATTTAAAATATTAAAAATTGAAGTCTCATAGACTTTTCTGATATTTATAATCATTCTACATTAATATATTTATAAAGTACGCCATACGTAATACGTACATAATACGTCATAAGTACATATTAATGTACTTTATAAATAATCGAGTAATCGAATGTTAAGAAATTTATTTATAGAATCTAAATATAATCTACAATTTTAATTATCAAAAACTCGTTAGTGATGTATAAAATTAAAATTATATTCTTATTCATTAAAATAAAGAATTAAAAATTTGTAACTATGTTCCAATATTTATATAAATTATTAATAATTATTTCATTATATCAAGAGACAGAATAAGTATATATTCACTGTAAACTTTTGTTGGTCATTATCATTCCTTATAATTGGGTTGAGTATCAATACATGGCCATTTGAGTATATAATGATCTATTAAAGATTGTATTTTGAATACTTATTATTATTCATTCTTGAAACATTATTTTATTTTCAAATTATTTATAAAGAAATAATTAATTTAAAGTTACCTATAACTAATATTAATTTTGTAGCTCAATTGACGAGTAAGGCAATAAATTAATTTTCTGTAGAATAATAAAAACTGTAGAAAAATATTTAAAAGTATCAATTATTGATTAAAAAAAAATTTTATATTTATAATCAAATAAAATCTTCGAAACGAAAAAAATTAAAAACCTATATTCATAATATTTATTCAGTATTGCATCTAATAGTTAAATATTTATAAAGTATATTTGCTCCTAGTGTTCTCTTTCTTTTTTTTACCGTTCGTTCTTAGCTCTTTCGTCGTCGACTTCTACCACTCTTTTATTTATATTTCTCTTTATCTCTCTTATACAAATTTTATTCATCTTTGTATTGCATGACAAGCTGAAGAAAACATACGTATTTACTATACACATAATGCATACGCACATTTCTGTACTTCATTATTTTATTTCATTTGATATAAGCTCGATATACCGATATAAGCTTACTATATTTTATAAATATTTATCGGATAAAAATTTTACTGCCAACTCTTAAAAATAAATAAATGCGATTCCACAAAATGGTATTATTATTCTTACATAAGTTAGAATTAGAGTCTTATAAATAGTCATAATGATAATAATGGGCGTCAAGAATATATTAAGATTCCAAACAATGTTTTAGCAAATTTTCTACTTTAACTGGGATTCGGTAAAATGATACATAAATATGTATAAATTAGTTTCAAATTCATTAGTTTTATTTTTCTATTGGAATAGATAACGAAATTCAGCCTTCACAAACTTATAACTCTGTTCAATTATTTGGGCAGTACTATGCATAAAACTGATTATTGTTACAGACATTTTTATAGATAGATTATGCAATTCAAAAAATGAATATGGAAACTATTTATGCAAGTTATTTTTATTATTTTATTAAGTTATATATAAGTTATATTTATTATTTTTATTAAAAAATTAAAAATATGTAGATTTAAATTATTTTAATACAACTTATATATTTGTCGGTATTGTATCTTACTATTTTCATTAGTAATCAAGTATTTAATGAAGAAAAAATAATATTTAAATTTATAAATAATTGTCATTCTTCATGAAATAGTTACTTATAACAATAGAATTATAAAACATAGGATTAAAGGCCTATAATTTTATGCTATTTTAATTATATAATTATATAAATATCATAAAATTATATTATAATTTTATGATATAATTTTATAGATTATGATACTTCATGAGTTGCGTTAAAAATTATGAATATTTTTTGCATAAATTTTAGAAAGGAAGAAACCTAATAAATATATAAGAATTGATACGAACGATATTAGATCTTATATACATTTACTTATCCGAAATAAAATTATAATTTATAATTTATATAGAAAATGGAGATAAATCATTTTGTTACCTGACGCCAAAACAAATCTTTTCCAAACAAAAGAAAAAAAATTCTCCATCTATTATGGTCTACCGAATCTGATTATGAGATCACATGCACACACGCATAAATACACACACACACACACACACACACACACACACACACATTATCAATTTTCAAACTGTCAATCCCATTACGCAAATGACAAATCCTTACAAATACAGTAAATTTATATAATAGAGAAAACATAAAAATATTATCATTATCTTGGTATATCTAGCTAATGTTAAATTTGATAACCCCCTTCAAGATTCTTGCAACAGACAGGTTGTATGGACATGTGTCGTGAAGTAACAGCTGCACATGCGGGTATACGTATCTGCAAATTAACCACCGCAACTTGAGAGCGCAATTTATGTCGAGCGTTAAAAGTTTGATGTATCGTTCAGAACTGACGCGAAACCGCAAGCGGTTACCGAAGCGCCAAAGCTTCTCTTAACAGCGCGACACCACATTAACCGCAGACTTACACTCGTATGCCAAAATCATAGTCATGGTGTTATGAATTTGTAACAGTCCCATCGCCATATCCCAACGATTCGATTTCTCTTGCTCATCACCCTATATATTTTCGCCTATTTATTATTTGTTAAATTATTATAGATACAAAAATAAAGGTCGAGAATAATGTTTCCTTCAGACTTGAAAACTTACACTTTGCCAAATAGTTTTTGGCAATTACTTATTATTAAATTCATTTAGACTCAATAAAAACGTATTATTATACCATTACGTTTTATTATACCATTATATATTATTATGCCACTGTATCATATTATACCATTACACATTTTTCTACTTATTTGAATAATTGAATAATTTGAATAGCTACTTATTTGAATAATTTTCATTAAAGTTTTGAGAAAGTAATTTTTATATGTTATTTCTATATATTTTTATTATTTTAATTTATTATATATCATAATTTATATATATATATATATATATATATATATATATATATATATATTAATATATATCATAACATATAAAAATTATTATTACTCTATAAAATGAAGGAAATAAATACAAAAATATATATAAGTTTTATTGAATTTTATAAATCAGAAAATTGAATGGTATATATAAACATTAGTTATATCGATGGAAAATTCACTAAAAATAAAAATGGACTTTTAAATTTGTATATCTGATTATTGATTATAGGTGAAGAATTAAACAAGAAACTTAATAGTTAATTTATAAATGAAAAGCCTTGAACATTATGACAAACCAATTGACAAAGTTTGATAGATAAGTGTAAAATTAGCTTGCAGTGCATTTAGAATTAGATATTATGTGTTCTATAATGTTTCAATTAATTATCATGCTTGACTTCTGAGGCCATGGATTTATTTGCTATAATAGTTAATATCACTGTAGTCCCATAGTTCGCGACCGCCTTTACCCTTACTTCATTATCTTAAGCTATGAAGAATAGTTATTAAGAAATGCATTTAGTTATAAATTCATAAATATCTAATTAATCTTATATGTACGCTGTATAAAGTAAAAGCCAACGTATATTTAGTGAATGAGAACATTTATGCAAATTTAATATAAATTAAGTATTATGGCATCCTAACAATAAAAGACAAGTCGAACAATTTCAATATGAAATTTCGTAGGTTTCTGTTTATTATATATAATGAATAATATACTGTACTTTGATAACAAATGTATAAAAAACGTGTTGATGTTTATATCGCTGAAAGTATATGTTCTTAATGAAAAAGTTCATTGTTCTTTATCGTTCATGTATTGTATATATATATATATAGATACATAAAATTGAAAAGCGTGTGCAAATAATGTAATTTAAACATTTAAATACTTTTATGTATGAATATTCATAATTTTCATGTGAATAAACTATGCTATCTTATTTTCTTAGAAGTAACACAATTAAAAAATTAAATAATATCGATTTTAAAAAACAAAAGTATCATTCCATTTTGCACAGCAGAGAAAAGTACAAAATGAGTTTCAGAATATTTTGTAGTTGGCAGACAATGCTGTTCAATTCAGAATCCAAATTCTCATTTACCGTCATTTAAATTACTCTTGATCGATCGATATACACAATATTAAAAATTACTTTCATGTTGGGCCATATATGGGATGGAGGTAAGTAGTGTTAAATATAGAGGCTATAATGCAACTAAGAATCCAAATTCCTGGCTTTGATCGCATTCCCCTCTTGTCCGCTTTGCGATATATAAAGTCTAGTTTCTGTTTTTTCTTTATTAGTTAAACCAAGTTAGAACCTCATAAAAAACAAGAAATATGAAGAGAGTGTCACGAATACGTGGGGTAAAGTTTAAGTTTTGCTTCGTTTCACGAATTTCACGTAAGTATTAAGTATAGTTAAGAAAATATCTGTAAATTTTATGAACTGTATAATTAAGAAATAATTGAAAGAATAATAAGGTTTTCGAAGTGTGTGTGTGTGTGTGTGTGTTTATTATCATAGATCATCAGAAATAAACACTAATTATCATATAATTAAATATTTATTGATAGAAAACCTAATGTTTCGTAAATATTAAGTAAATAAACTTCTATTCTAGAACAAGCTAAGACAACAAATAAATGTATTAACAACAGAGAAGAAAGCTCTGATTATACTATGATATATATATATATATATATATATATTTTTTTTTTATTTACCCAATTCACTCACAATGTTGTTAAAATCGAAAGAAACCATTATTTATGAAGTCAAGAGATATATCGTATTCCCGTGAAAATATTATTACAGTTGAAATTTAAGAGGCTTTAGATAATTAAAAATATCATTACTGTATTATACTTAAAACATGAATATTATTTTTCATTAAACGTACATCGAGTAATAGGTATTATTAAAAATATATTTGAAATACAGCTATTATCCGATCATATTTAGTGGAATAGTATACTAACAGCTTGAATCGCATTTAATTTAAAGGAAGATTGAAATAAACTGAGAATTTTAATTTCACCTAATATTTAAGATGTCCATGAATCTAAAGTATATACTACTAATATATAGTACTGATCATATGTGATCATCTATCTATATAAATTTCACAGGCGCATATATATTTGCTCATGACAAATACACTCTATAAATGAACCTTATTTAATTAAAATTTAATTTTAACATATGTTCCTAATTGTCACTGCTATTTTAGATCAAGTATCCAAATAAACAATAGTTTTACAAAACATTTTTGTCTTAGTTGTGTCGTGCCATTCGTTCGACAACGGTGAAACTTTTTCAACAACTTCTATGTTACGGATTGTTAACAGGCGCAAGGTAAATAAAGTAGATCGTTTATATGATTATTGTTTTTAAAATTTCAAAATTAATTATCTTATTTAAATTCAAAGTTTTAAATTGAATAATAAAAATAAAAAATAATTGTATTATATCAATATTCTACTATAATTCTTTATAAAAATAATGTATTAAATGATATATGTATTTATAAGAAATATTAATTAAAAATTTTTGTTAATATTGCTTATCATAAAACTAAATAATTAATTAAATATTTACATTTAAGAATGTAGAATATTTATAATTAATATATGTTAGGAGTTCATTTAATGTCTATTATACAGATTAGATACAGACTAAGGCGGGAAATATATAAAAAATAAGATAATTAAATTACGTTTCTGATATAAAGAAAAATATCTGTACGAATATATTGTTCTTTTTTAAATATTCTGGTATCTTTTACCCACGTCTTTATTTTTGATAATAAATAAATAGATATACGTTATCAGTAATAGCGTTAACTACTAAATTTGTAAGAAAAATATTTTGAATTAAATACTACTATCAGAATGCGTCCTACTAGAGATCAGTAATTAATTTTCAAATTGACAGCACAAAATTGTTTGTATTCAAATGTTTGTAATGTAAATATTTGCTCTATTTATTTCTAATTCTGTCAGCTTTATTTCTTGCAGCTTCCTATTTAATTCAAATTGTGTACATTTAAATAAGTTATTTTCCTTTGAAAAAAAAAATAAAATAAAGGGAGAATTAATCACGCAATAACATCAATGTAAATATTTCATTTCACTTTATATCTTAAAGGCGTTATATAAATTGAAGTAAATAGAAAGTCATTGTATGTAGTTCTATGCTATAATAATAGTATTAATTTATTAATTAATTTGTTTTAATTAGAATAAACATAAGTTAATCATTATTTAATATTTTTCTCATTTTTTGAGATGTATTATAAGAATGATTCATTTTTTATATAATTTATATATATGCTCCTTTTATGTACATATTTACTTTATATATTATTTGTTAATCATTATATTCATCAATAATATTTTCTTTTTATATTTATTAAATCAGTCGAAATAATCTGCTGTTCAATGAAACTCAAACTACATTAATAATTTAATTAAAAAATTATATAGCTAATGAAAAAACATTATATAAATAGTACAAATCATTATATGCTTTAAAAATGTTAGGATCTAGTTAGTAAAATATACATTGAATTAGATAATATTCTGTAATATATAATAATGAGGAAATTGTTATTAAAAATAAATTGCTTAATTACTTAGAACAAAAATTTATTTTCTTTTAAATATGAAATATAAATACATATTTAAGTATACTATTATGTAAAGAAGCTTGATTTACAATTACGTAATTTTAATTTTTAACGATTCTTAAACTTTTTTATGATACTTAAATATTTAAACTATTTAACTGTAATATTTAAATATCATATTTAAAATAATTATCAACTGTTCAAATAGACAGATAGATATAATATAAAAGTAAATTAAAAATATGTGGAAAGAAAATAAGATTTTGTTTATATTAATTAAAAAATGCATTATGATTGTCTAGAAATATATATACTAAATTATATATATATATTCTAAATGTATTAATTAAATGAATAATAAACAGTATAAAAGCTTAACTCTTTATGTCCTTATATTCATACAATAATCAATAAAAATAAGGTTTTTTGTTTAATAAAAAAACAATAATAAAAAAACAATGTTTGTTATTGTATGAACTTCTATTTTATCAAATTTTTTGTGTACATATATTCTTGAATATAGTTAAAAAATAAATTTTCTACCATTACGTTTCCTATTTATTTTTTTGAAATCATAATATAGATGAAAAAATTTTTCGGCTGCTATCTAGTGAAAAATAAGTAAATTTTTCAAATATATATTTTGGTAAATTAATGTAGCGTATATTTAAAAATAGACTAATAAACTCATAAAAAGTAAATTTATTCCCATTTGATACATAATCAAAGACATAATCGATTACATAATATATTCCATTAAAGATCTGACACCACATCAAGTATAGCTATTCATCAATCAAGCATACTTGATTCAACTACCATCTTCTCCTGCTGCCTCACAAGCATGATTGACTGACGACATCAGCATAACCTCAAAGCAACACAGTAATATCCATAGAAGCCTTCATAACATAAGAATTACAAGAACACATCATTTGAATAATCCAACAGAATTATTTATCTCTACACAACAGTGCGATATTATAATAATTGTATACACTCATTAACCTTGTTTTTAAATAAATATATTATATTTTTCAACCTTGTCCGTTATTGATTTCCTTTAAAATTATCCTGCCGAGAGACTAATCTACTGAACTATTGAATTGGCAGTTCGAGCCATAAGCTAACCCTTTAAATCCGAACACCCATTATAAGATAATTTAAAAATAAGTATAATTATAAATATAACATAGAATTATAGATTTATTACATCATAAATATAAAAGCAGTTATCTAAGAATCCAATTTTTTGTATGTAAGTTATTTTAATTTTAATTATAATTTAATTTTAGGCACTATAATTACAAAATTAACTAAAATATTATTTTGCGTCCAATTAAATTAATGTAATATTTTAATAATTGATATATTTTGAAATATAACATTTACAATAGATTCAAATTAACTATTGGTAATTAATCAGGAATAGTGAAAACGTGAATATATATTTAAAAACGATATTTCAAATATTTATTACAAAATATAAGTTATACGTATACTATTTAATCTCAAATTAGTAATTAGTTTATAAATATAAGTAGAGATAATTTAAAAATATTTCAATAAGATGTCTAGTTAATTATATAAAAACAGTGGCTATAATATGATAATTATGATCCATTTTCTGACTAACTGTCTGATTAACTTGTACTACGTTATGCAGTAGTACCTACTTTATGTACAGTAAAAATCTACGCAGTCATCTTTAGTTCAACAATAATATAACAATAACAATAAATATATTTCTATTTATCAATATAAAAAAATCGCGTATATTGCTTTAAAGCATTGAAATATATATATCCTTTAGCAAAACCGTATCACTTATTCATCATTAAATCAAGATTAACTGATTTATATGATTCTTTTTATTTCGATATAATAATATTAATACATAGTGAAGTTATAGTAGCCAATTTTAGTAAGATCCTAAAATATAAAAGAAATTTAACGAACCTATATAAAAATAATGAAAAACTATTTATGGGAATCAAATATTAGATAGCCAAAATGTTATTTGTATAATTGATATGCCCTCGGACACTTTTGTCACAGATCTCATTTTTCCAACTTAAATATCAAGAAATTATATGTCAAGAAATATAAGAAGAATCTTCTCTATTCATTTTAAGATGTAAAGGATCAACGAAATGAGTGTGAATTTCAGGCGGTGTTAGGAATGGCAATGCAGTTGATCTTTGCCAGATTCATGCTACACAGACTTTTTCTCATCGAATAATGAAAATTTATTAAAATTTTTAAAGAAGATTAATTAAAACTTTCCTTATTAAAATGTTAATTTAACTGACAACTGTGTTTTTTATTATAACGTAAACTTTTATATTATACTATTTAAGAAATCTAAAATCTCATATTAAAAATTAAACTTAACTATATAATATATTTCGGAAGATTGATTAAAACTAATTAATATCAATGGATTTTATATAGAATGAAATTCTGAGGGACAAAATTTTTTAATAAACTATATTTAATAAAAACGGAGTTTTTAATAACAGTTAACAGCATAATTTATATTAACAGCATTAAATATTGAACGAGTAATGCATAATAATTTGATAAATAGAATTATAAAATTTTTTTTTAATTATTGATGATATCAATCGAAATCGAGTTATCGAAATGCATAATAATTTGATAAATAGAATTATAAAATTTTTTTTTAATTATTGATGATATCATTTTTATTGAAAAAATACGTAAAATTGAAATTAAATAATAAAAGTTTTAATCAGCGCTCATTGAATAAAACAATATATCTTATGTGACACTAACAAAACAATATATGTATACGATACTAAAAAAAGATAATGGATATCCAAAATTCAAAAAAAAAGACGGAAAGGTAGTGTAGGTATATGGAGGTGTCCAGCATAGTAAGCATCGTTGACAGTGAAGATCCATTAAGTACCAGGCATGGTCGCAAAACCAAATTGAATTAGGAAGTTCTACTAAGCACATGTCTTGAATTTGCATTTAAACGCCGCGAACTTGTGGTAGAAGCAGTGTGTGCTTCCAATGCTCTGGAAACTACCGCTACGAAAATATATCTATATACACTAAATCAAGCCAGTACTTTGTATTTGCTCAATAACATTATTCAAATTATTAGAACTATTAGACTTTTAACGTACTATTCCATATTTCTTCAGATACTTGAAGTAAAATGAAACGCATTTAAGAAAGTTATGTGAAGTACAAAATTGTTTCAGTGCTTTAAACTATTAATAATTAATAAAATTATTCATCTAATCAATATACAGTTAAGTAGCGCATTGAAATATTAAAAATATATGTATGTTATATATGAAGATAAAAAAATCTATTTAAGTTACATTATAATTATATTATAGTATTTATTAATTATTAAATTATAATTATTTTTAATATTGATTGATATTTGATACTGAATTAATTTAATACTGTTTTTAATATTAATAATACACTTTTATATTAATTCAGAAGATCATTACAAAATTTCATCAGAAATATTGCTAATTATCTGCTATAGAATTTAATTCATACCTATTGATTTTGAATTTCTGATCGATAATAAATGATTACTTATACGACTCTTAGAAAAAAATTTTGCAGCAATTCATTTCAAATTTTTAATTGGTTGACATATTGGTGTTAGGAAGATAAAGTTGGATCCAATAATTTCTAACGTATGGTGAATTAGAATAACAAATAAAATGTTCGTAAAATTATGAAGGCGTATTATTTTCGTTTATTTAATTATTTAGTTTAATTCTTGATATATATCAATTATGAATTAGTAACTGTAAGTGTCAACAGATTGTTATATAAAATGTGTATCAGACATAAATTTTCTTATACTGAATATTTATCACTCAATATATTTTATTAAGAATATTGACATTAATTTGAAAAATAATAATTCGTATCTGCTCAAGAAATTTATCCTCTGCCGACCTCACAGTGCAGTAAGCGGCTATGACTTGACGTAATGATTATAAATATATATAAGTGTTCTGAAAAAAACTAGTAAATAAGAGAAATATAACTAATGGGAGGAATAATCCTTACTGTAGTCTTGATTAACGTGAGGATACCTTGTCCTATCTATTACTTCATACGAAATCTTCTTAACTGGGCTCTATCTGCATGAAATTGCATGAAGCTTGAATGGGCTTAGAAATCAACAAATGGAATGGAATAATTTATATATTAATTTATTATACTAATGATAAATGAATTAAATTGACAGTATTTTTAAGTGTTGTTGAAACTTTTAAATTAATATATGGGTGACGTATATATGTCCGTATATATGCATTTATTTAATACATATTTTAGCCGCTTTTGTATTTTAATTCATCATTCGATGGATTGTTATTACGCTATCGATCGATAAATTATATAAGTCATGACATTACAATTGAATCAAATATGTGAAATAAATGTATGTAGCTATAAATATTTTGTAATAATATTGAATTTTTCAGATAGTTATCATAAAGTTAATAAAGAAACTTGGTTCTAAATATATAATATAATTTTTATTTTGTATTAATTTGTTGATTTTTTAAAAATATTTATATCGCATTTTATTTATTCATCACATTTTTAATTTAAATACATAAATTTTTAAATAAATAATTATCATTTTATTTAACGCTAATAATTATTTACATATATTTATAAACACGTAAATGTTTAAATATTTAAATATAAATTGTAGATATAAGAACATTATAAAACTTAAAAATATAAAGTGTATAATATTTTTAATTCTTATCTTATGATTTATTTTAATTTTATTTGTAAAATACGAATATTTACTTATGTGCAGTCACATTATATATAAAGATAGATTTTCAAGAATATTTAGAATTCGACCTTTTAATTGCTATCCGTCATTATTTTTCACAATTTTCATATCCTTCCATCCCTCTCTAGCATTAGTACATATTGTACATGTACATATTACTTCTGTTCAAAAAATAATTCCACAATCTGACTCGTCAGCCAAACGTGCAAAAATCAACTTAGAACAAAAAACCACTAGATGTTGTGTAGGGTTACCGGACAAGTAAAGGGTTAATTCATCGATTCAATAATTAACACATATCTATATTATAGCTGTTTATTCCATTTATTTTACTTTATTTCCAAGTTGGAATCATTAACCATGGTGAAATTACAATGACCTTTATATTTCATAATACTCTTGTGGCGTTGAGATATATCCTTTTATTGGAGAACTAGAGAATAATCAATTCCTTATTCTCTGCACATAACTGGTGAGATTATTTACTGTAAAAAGAAATAGGTTATAATTTATTGAATATTATCACTTTTGAGGTTATGATCGTTGTAGTGCCTTGATCAGACACTACAATTTTATTGTGTTTTAACTTAACACATGTATAGTTGCCTCTAAATAATGGATCGTGTAAGAGCCTAAAATAGAGGTTATGCGGAGCTGTGCGCCACCTATGGCGTCAACAACTGATTGTTGTTGCGATGTGCTTTTACAGTGGGCGCGAATAACTGTTCGTTGGAGGAAATGAAAATCCACTGCGTGGCGTCTATTGCTGGTCTTGTTTTTTAGAGTATGTTTGGGAAGCTTCACTAATCGGACTTGAGCCGTCCGTTTTCAGAGTAAACCCGAGAGATATAAAATTAGTACTAGCAGTAAAACGACTTACTCGCAGTGTAACGTGATTCTTCCACAATACTAGCGGTAAGGACTTACTTGCAGTGTATCGTGAATTTTCCAGTCTCTCTTCGTTGGCTTGATGTGAAGTTCCCTTTTAATAATTGTAGCTCTTAAGTTCCTTCCTTGTCTCCAAGTGAGATTACAAAGGTCTGTCCTATGCAATCTAATCTTGATGAGATCAATGTTGACTGTATATTGAATCACAGTAATAGAAAGGCAGTTACAATTCTTAAATTCTTCTTTGTCTCCAGCTAAGATTACAAGAATCTCAGAACCTATGTTATCTAAAGCTTGACGAGATCAATTTTAACTATATATTGATTCACAGTCGTAGAAAGAACTTTTACTAGACTCAGCTGAACGACTTTGTCTCTGGTCCTCCTCCGTGAGAGCAAGTCGTGACTTATCCATTCAATCATGAGAAGAGTAAGAAGAATAAGTGGTGGTACATTACATTGCCCGTCTTAAATAGTTAACTGACCCGATTCCACTTGGGATCCCTTCTTCTTTTAATTATCCAATCAGAAGTTGACCGTGGGCAGCACGAGGGATTATGCACGCCTTCATTTCCACTTCCTTCCGGATTCAGTCCCGAATATGCTAATCGGGAAAGTGTCGGAAAGTGGGGAGGTTTTACTATTGGTCACCTCTCCCTTCTCTGGGACTTGGCTAGACGAAGGGTCCTCTTGGGCGTGGTCGATCTTCCAATGCCATCGACTAGATGCGGCGTAGTTAAGAATAAGGCAAGCATTGTCTTAAAAAGCCGTGTGCGCACGTACGCCTATTGCTTGTTGTCGCACGTGCGGGGTTTTGGGTTGCAGTGAAATTTAGGAAATGTAAGTACTTGATATTTTACGTATATCTGATACTCTATCAGAATCTATGTCGTCTTAACAGTAAACAACATATTAGTTTTTACTGCACCGGAAAAGCATGAGCACGTTTTTAGATAAGCAAGAATAAATAAGCTAAATATTCACTGGAGTTTTCCAGATGTATTGACCATCTCGAATGTCCAGCGACCGTGGGAAGTCGTGGCAAGGCTCGCACTAACATCTTGTACCTGTCACACGAGTCATACTATAACACAGAAAAGCGCTTTTTACTTTCGAATAAAACTAATGAGCAGTAGTGCAACATTTCTATATCATCACTTTCACTATGCTCGTTTTAGATATCCTAGCTGTCTTTACTCTTTTTAAGGTTCTTTTGACTTTTTTACCCGTCTTTAGTTCACTAACTGAAATACACAATTTTTTTTTATAATCCCATTAGTTCGCATAAACATTCGCAAAGCTTAATGTTTAGTATGGAAAACAAATTATCGCTGATTTAAATAACATAATTTCAATTAATTTTTATATTCAATCAAGTAATAATCAATATTTTATCAATTAAAAATATAAAAATATTTGCCTAATGAGTTTTCTAATTTCAAATTTAAACACATCAGGGATAAAGTTTTATCAAATTTCATTAATCACTATTTACTTATTGAACTATACTTGTAACTTATAATTCTGAGTAAGTATATATAACATAAATATATAAATATATATACTTTTCAGATATTTTTTTTGGTACACATATGTTCAAGTATTATTTAATTAAGAATAATGGAAATGTCAAATTAATAATTCGGTTCTACAGAAGTCTACTACTTTGATTTATAGTGCTCACTTTTACTATCAATTCAAAATTTGCACTCATATACATTTTTTCCTTATTCTACATTCATTTACTTGTTTAGTTGTTTTTTCCGTTACCTTGATGTTATAAACTAACGTATTTTATTTACTTAAGTAATCTCCCTGTCTTTTATCAATACCAATTATGTATTAATATATAAATAACAATGAAATTAATGTAGACAAAAAACAAAAAATGTTATCTACGAATTGAAAGTTACTGAATAATAATATAATGTTTGATATATAAAAATTTAATTTATATTTATATTTGGATTATTTTTAATACACTATAACTTTAAAGTTTACATTACTTTATTTAACTGAAAATTTGAAGTTGGATATTTTTCAAAAATAAAAATAAGATAATAATAATAATAAACAATTATTATTATCTTTAATACTAGGATGAAACCTCATTAGCATATTTATAATTAAATGGAAATATTAATCTTTATATATTAATAATATATATAAATTCAAAGAATATTAAACAAAATTATAAGTAATAATTGTTATATTCTAAATTAACAAATGAATAATGTTTTTATTTTATATTTGTATGTAAAAAATAAATAACTTCTAAATTTTTGTAAAAAAACAACATTTAAATAATATGAAATTAAATTATATTCGACCATTTTAACATTAGAATTTAATAATATGCATATAAATTATAGTAAATCTGTAAAATTAATTTTGATTTATAATCATGAATAAATAACTAGTTCTTTATTTTTATCTCTTTTTGTATTTATATATTTTAGTTATTAGTTGTTTAAATGTGTAAAACGTAAAGGAAGTTTATATTCAGTATTGAATAAAGTAGATCTTATGGAAATGATAAATAATTATAAAATTTTGACCATCACATTTTTAAAACTAATATAAAAAATTATAACTTCTTATTAAGCATTAATCAAATATTATAAAAAAATTCAGACTATACTATTAAATATCAGTTATATTCCGTTAATAAAATTTTCTTCAACTTATTTCAATTTTTAACGTCTTATTAAAAAAATCTTATTATCAAAGTTATTTTTTCCTGTATGTTTAGTACTATATTTAAAAATATTGTAATACGAAAAAAGCAACCAAGCATCGTTTCAGATATATAAAATTATTTTAAACTAAATAATACAGTTAATATAAGTATTTAAAAATAAAATAGTATATCAAATATTATTTAATAAATATGAACATTCCATAATCACAAAATAGATTTTATACTTAAAGCCATTTCTTCATTAATAATATTGCCTTGATCTATTCAATACGTTTTCTAGCAAACTTACCTTTCGTCTTTTATGCCAAATATTTTGCAATGAAAATCAATATATTTCAAATCATTATAATTGAAAATAATTAACGTCGCTATTATTTATAGAGTTCATTTGAATGGTTTTCCAAACAAAAATATTCTGGAAATTAATTAATATGGAAAAAAATTTGGAAAATCAAAAATAGAAATTATATAAATAAATTAATAGAGGATGTTAAAATAAATGATAATCATATGTTATAGTAAATTATTGAATAATATTATTCGAATGCTTTAATCTACAAAATATTGTAACTTCTTTAAAACGATTATTTTGATATTAAAAATATATACTTTTGCTTTTGAAGTAAAAAATATAATCCAAATATTTAATAAAATACTCTGGAAAATATAATCTGTCATTATAAAATGTGAGAGTTCTGTGTTTGTAAACATTTTTAATAAATGATGATGAATATTTGAATGATAAAAGTAACATGGATGAAAACAGTCTTATGTCAATTTTATAGCTTCTTTATAAATTCTCAACTATTACTCTATCATTTCACATCTGATGTACTAACAAAAAGCTTATATACGTATCGAAATATGAATCTTAAATACACAAATGATTCTATTGATGAATGAATCTAGATTTTATTCTCTTAGTTTTCATTATTTTGTACAACAGTGTTTGTACTTATCTGCATTAGTAAACATCTTATTGAAATATCTTATTGAAAAATCTTATTAAGCATTATTGAAAGTGGATATCCGAAAATTGTTGAAGTACTTTCAAGTATAAACGAATAAAAGATAGTGATGAGATAAGTGTAATTTTGATAGCTTATCATTGGATATAATATACAGCGACAACATACCAGTTGACAAATACATGCTGTTATGGATTGAAACAGTTGAAAGCGGAATACAAAGTGGGAGAGGTATAAGTGCGCGAACGGTTGTTTATAAACACTAGCTAACGAACTCGAATAATATTTCTACGCCGAAAACCTGAATATAGGACTAGAATTTCGAAGAATTATAAGAATGAAACTCACAAAAACTATGCTTATCGTCACAACAAATACCGGCATAGTAACAGACACTGGATCGCCACCGGCGCCTAAAGATTACTACAAAAATACTTAAGGACTGCGCGTGCCACGCGTCAGTCAGTCTTTGTCGGTCCTTTGTCAGTTTTTGTCTCAGCTTAGCGTAATAACGATTACGCAGTAACACAACAGCTCATTATTCAATCTTCAAGCTTCTTTCTACAGTCATTACTCACTGTAGATGCACATGTACGTAATTGCTCAAACAGTAAGCAATCTGACTATACAATAGTGAAGCCACATTTCAGAATCCGCTAATCAAACATAAACGAATAACAAATAACTAATAACACCCACTGTTCGATTTTAAAGGGTTAGCTTATGGCTCGAACTACCCATTCAATAGTTCAGTGGATTAGTCTCTCGGCAGGATAATTTTAAAGGAAATCAATAACAAACAAGGCTGAAAAATATAATATATTTATTAAAAACAAGGTTAATGATTGTAAACAATTATTATAATATTGCACTGTTGTGTATAAATCAATAATTCTGTTGGATTATTCAAATGATGTGTTCTTGTGATTCTTATGCTATGAAGGCTTCTATGGATTTTAATGTGTTGCTTTGAGGTTATGCTGATGTTGTCAATGTCAGCTGATGTCGTCAGTCAATCATGCTTGTGAGGCAGCATGAGAAGATGGTAGTTGAATCAAGTATGCTTGATTGATGAATAGCTATACTTGATGTGGTGTTAGATCTTAAATGGAATTTATTATGTAATCAATTATGTCTTTAATTATGTAAAGGGGACAGCAGTAGAATCTAGTCACAGGTAAAAACGCTTGATGGAGAGCGAAGTGATTTTACGAATGAGCTTATGTTGCCGAAAATGTGGCTACGCGGCGTCTTTACAGTATACTTGCACTGACCGGCAGTTACGCTTGATGGAGAGCGAAGTGATTTTACGAATGAGCTTATGTTGCCGAAAATGTGGCTACGCGGCGTCTTTACAGTATACTTGCACTGACCGGCAGTTACGCTTGATGGAGAGCGAAGTGATTTTACGAATGAGCTTATGTTGCCGAAAATGTGGCTACGCGGCGTCTTTACAGTATACTTGCACTGACCGGCAGTTACGCTTGATGGAGAGCGAAGTGATTTTACGAATGAGCTTATGTTGCCGAAAATGTGGCTACGCGGCGTCTTTACAGTATACTTGCACTGACCGGCAGTTACGCTTGATAGAGAGCGAAGTGATTTTACAAATGAGCGTCGCCTCATGATGCGTTGCGTTTAAATGTGCATGCGGCGTCTTCAGCGCCGGCAACAGTGTCGATGCGCGTCCCTTCCAGAAATTTTCCTTTGGCGTGAGAAAACGAAGCTTCTAGAAGTTTCGAAGGCGTCCCTTTTTTGTGAGTGCTGGCAGTAAATAATATTTCAAATCGTAAACTTGCTCGGACTTGCCGAGTTTTGTTTGTAAACATTTTCTCGAGTGCCCGCCTCGGTCCGCACGTGCGGATTAGCCTAGGTACACGTGGTGGCCAGCCTTGCTGCACGAGCGGTCAGTCTAGGCGCACATGCGGTACGCCGGACTGCGTATATGACCTTTCTTTTGTTTGAAATTCATGGGACTGCATCAATCCCGAACACCCACCATAAGATAGTAGCAAACGATCCCCCTTTAGAAGGCTTCGGTACGACAGCAGCAGCTCTTACGCACTGACACAAAGGCAGGAGCAACCCACTGTCACTTAGGCAGCAGCGGTACAACAGCGGCGGTTCACACGCACTCTACACAGCGGCACTTCTCGGAAGGGAAGGAATCACCTCTCACATCACGGAGAGTACATACACTTTCCTCATCACGTAACACTATTGAAGAAACTTCCTCTAATTATTTGCTCACACCTTTTATTCACACACTTTATGATTAATAACTATTTATTACATTATTATATTTAATAAAGAAAAGAAAGGAAACACTGCATGTGGCATTGAATCATTGCATTGCCCCTTCCACTTGCCAGTAACACCTCCACCCAACATCAAAGGAGGTTTTAAGTCTGATGCCTGACACATGATATTATATAAATATAAAAAATTGTCATAAATTGTCTTAACTAAAGATGCTAACGAGGACATGTAAATATTAATATTTAAAGCATTAATATTTTACGATGATTTTATTAAAATGCCATTAAAAAAAATTTATTTATATCATTTATCAGTTAATCTATTTACAATTTCGATAATTTTATTATTTATCTATTATCATACTTCATTAATGAACATATCGTTATCAAATATTTATTTTTAATCTCATTTCAACTTATTAACACATATGGCACTATTAACCACATTACATATTACAAATCTGTAGAATATAATATTTTGATAATAAACATTATAAACAACTATCACAGTATCAAAAATATAAATGACATTGACCGATCGAAATAAGTGAAACAAATCAACACAGTAAATACAATCTTCTCGTTATATCATGAATAATTTTTATGAACATTTTATTCGTGGCTGAATATTGACCTGATATTATTATAATTATTCAAAAAAATTATTATTCTCTTATGCTAAACGATTATTTAAATTAAAATCTCAATGTAAATATAACGAATAATCGATCAGCAAATACTGTTATAGACGCAAGAAGAGATTTATTTCCATAACAAAGTATAACAAATAAGTTTCTATTTAATATAAATGACCATTGTAAAAACTGACTTAAACAATAATAATTGTTTTTTAATAAAAATTTTATAAAATATATTTACTTTCTCTTTATTCTATTTTCCTGTCTATTTCTTAGCCATTTAATAAAAATAAATACTTATCTATTCAAATGCCTTAATTGGTTCAAGCAAAATAACAAACTTGCATAAATACTTCAATCAATCTACTTATTAAGTAATTCTATGCGCCAGATATTGATAATTCTTTAATTACTCTTGTTATGCAGAATATTTTATACATTGATAATTTATTAAAAATATTGATGTTTTTAATCACAATAAGTATTCTTTTATATTATTTAATACGTTCGATTAAAGTAGTTAAAATAAACGGAATTTTTCAAATCTGTATATCACTCTCATGCTTTCAAGTCCTTTTAACTTTAACCATATTTTACAAATAGTAGTTATTTATTTAATATCGATAAATAAACTATATGTCTAATGTCACCATACATATTTAAAAAATAAATAAAATATATATCATTTTCTTTGAAAATTATTTCATAATATATTTATTAAAAATAAATTATAGTATATTATGTTAGTATAATATATATTATAAAAAAATAAAGATTTGATTTTGTATAAGTTATTTTGCCTATTTCGTAAATGCAATATAATAAAGATTTATTTTTCAATTTCATCTATAATTCATATGCATTCGTATGCAATAAATACTATTACACCAAGCCTAAACTATGCATTAATTTGCGATCTAAATAAACATCCGTAAGTATTAATAGTATTTTGAACCATTAACACAAAAAATGGAAATTTTGATTAACAACAATTTGTAATAGTCACAAATAAATTTAATTTTATTTTATAACAGTTTAAAATAATAGATTTCATATTATAAAATATATAGAAGAACATTATGCTAAAATAAAATTAGTTCTTATTAGAGAATAAAATTAAAAACAAAATCTAAACAATGATAAATGTATTCGATTTACTTATAAAATTGATCAAAAATAATTTGAAAGCGACGATAAATTATAAATGATACAATAAAAATAATTCAAATCTCTAAATTAAATGTATAAACAATTCAGTTGGTAAGGACAGTTATTCAATAAAGAGTTTATAACACCAAGAATAAATTTTTCTTGATCTATTTTATGGTTTAGCAATAGTCTAGTTAAATTTCGAGGATTTTTGCACATGATTTAAGGATAGTTTCGATTTAAAAAATATTATAAATTTATGTAAAAAATAGAGGATATTTCTAATAAAATTAAAATAATTATAACGTAATAATAGTGAAACAGAAGGTAATTAAAACTTAATATATACTGTCTGCTATAAGTAAAATAGAATTTCAATATTATACCATAACGATAATGAATGGTATATGTAAAAGAAGCATTCGATACAAATAATTATCGATTATTTCCAGTAGTAAAGTCGATGTTTAGTGAAACAGGACAGTGCTGTCAGTAAAGACAGAAGTTCGATAAGTTATCCAAAGACAGAAAATTTGAGTAAGTCAACAGAACGTTACATGTCAGTAGTTTAAATGAGAATTGTTAGGATGTCGTCCATGTCAACTTTCAAAGAAATTAACTTTTAGTTAAATTTTAATAACACCTGAAACATAATGAAATCGCGAATTAAGTTATTTATAGAAATATTTTGATGCATTAATACATTTATTTATAAGGAAAAATTATTGATTAAACTAGATATAGTAGATTTGAGGAAGTAAAAAAGAATGATCTTTCCGTCTCTCTAATTATCATACATTCTAACATTTTTGAAATTGCATATAATTTTATATATACATTAAGAATATTGTTATTCCATAATAATGCACATAAATACTTACACTTTGTTACTTAAAGTATAATATATTCAAAATATTGATTCTTTTAAATTAAAAAATACATAATATTACTATTCACTTTAAGTTTATTAAAATATACTTCCTGTAGAACTATTATTATTATATTATTATATTATTATATTAAATTTTAATAATACATATAATAATAATAATAATGTATAATTATACTATTGTATTAAATTAACTGAAAAGATTATGTAACATTCCAAGTTAGCAAATTTATTAAACTATATTTCTTATATAAAAATTAAATTAATACAAAAATATTTGTATTCTATCAAGTATTTGAAATCCTGGTTACCTATAATAATTAGATATAAACCTATAATAATTAATAATGGATATGAATGAATGGAATAAGATTCATTCTAAATCACTTTTTTCTGTATCTTTTCCTCTTCATGTTTTTGTACAATTTCTCTCACTCTCTCACTCTCTCTCTCTCTCTCTCTCTCTCTTTCTCTATTGATACATTATTTATTCTTTTTTTGATTTTATAGATCTTTCAATCACTTATTACAGCATAGAAAAGGAACGAACATCTATTATATATATATATATATATAAGATTTCAAACTTAAGCATTTTTGTCTAAATAAAAAATGAGTACAGGATTCTTCTTTATTCTATGAATTTTATAAAATTCTTCATTTTTCTCACTACTGTATATCTTTTTAACCATTACTTCTTTACATATTTTTATATAAAAAGCTCACTGGTATTCTAATTAATTTTTTTCCATCCTTTTAATGTAGTAATTCAACAATTCTCAATGTTTTATTGAGAATAGGTACTCAATAATGCTACTCCAAGTTCGTCTCCACTTCTTTTTGTCGCATTTTTAAAACTTTTCCTCCTCATTTGTATACTATATCACTCTATCATCCAGTTATGTTTACTCCACATTTTCCGTATGTTGCATTTTTTCAACGTAACTGATTACCAATTTTATACCCACCATAAAGTAAATATAAAAATTTTGTTTATATATTTCTGACTTACTATATGTTTTTTCTAAACGAATGTAGAGGAAAAAGAAGAAAAATAGAGGCATTTAAATTTATGTGATTCGTTAAATATGTTTAAACTTATAAATCAATTTTCATATGAAAAAGTTATGTTCTAAAGCAGAATAGTAAATATATATAAATACGGAAAAATATCCAAATAAAAAATACAAAAAAAAATTTTGTCACACTTTACTTTTGATTTCTTCTTTCTCTCATTATTTATTGTATCGTATTTTGTTCGTAGTCATACATTTCATATGTCAATTTAAAAAATTTTATCCAATTTGTTCGATTTTCTATATTAAATACATTATCACTCAAGTCAAATCTTAACTCATATAATATGTGAAGTTTAAATAGAATAGGCGAATAGTATATCTGTTAAAACTTAAATATATTAATAAAAATTAATTAATAAAAATGATAAAACAATAATTATCAAAAAAATATAGTAAATTTATAGATTTTATTAGATTTGTGATATTTTTTCAAAAAATTCTAATTACATAATTTTCACGAAACATAAGAAATATTCAGGTAAATCTTTATAAAAAACTATTTTATTTATACATTTATAGAAGAAGAATACATAAATGTCATAATAAATTAACATAAAACAATAAATTAAAAAGAAATCTGAGGTCAATTATTAAATATAACAGTATCAATATATTTTTTAATTACTTCACAGCTTTGTTCATACCGTCAGCTGCATATAAAGTATTTGGTATTGTATATAAAAATGTAACCCTTGATAGTAGTAAACAAGAGAAAATTTTTAAGTCACAGACCCACTGTTTTACAGTATACTAGATACGTTTTATTTCTCTAACACCCTTTCATCTCTTTTATGAGACTGCTAAAAGTTTGGTATATATATATTGTTTTCAAATATCTTTCAAATATATGAATGTATGTGTCGTTTTCATGTCATTTCATGACATTTTCATGTCATGTTCAAATATGTCACTGTATATGCCTATGTGAGTTTATAGGTAAATATATACGCGTGCACATTTGTTTGAATACTTGAAGTATTATTGGTTTAATTGAACTGAAGTAGAAATATAAATTTACAAAGCAGATGTAATTTTAAAATATAGCATATAGGTAGCAATACATATATACATACATATATATATATATATATATATATTAAAGATATATTAAAAAGTTTTTAAATTTGTCATTAAATAATGCTAATTAATAGAAAATCATTTCTAAAAATACAAAACTAAAAAGAAATGGTGTTTTAAGATAAATTTTCAAATCTTTCAACTCTTAATAAAAGCGATTAAAACTTATTTTCTTGCATAATTCTTTTTGGCAAAGGAAAATTAAAATATAATTACTTTAACTTTATGATGAACATTAAGTCATTTAGAACAGTCGCTAAATTATTTCCAATGTCTCCGTATCAAATATAAATTACTTTATGTATAACATCTATTTTATTGTTAAAATTTTAATAATGCAGTATTTCATGATATTTAAAAATATTAAAACACTGTGTGTATGCACGTATATGTATGGCTATGTATATTTTAATATCATTAAGACGAGTGACTTCACTTAGCATAAACATTTTATATAAACATTAAAAGCAACAATGTATATGTAATGTAAACAATATCCATATTATAGCATATTATATCTATATGCTATACTATTTAGAACGAAATCTTGACCTGAAATTTAATAACAGAATAAACTATTATTCTATTAATTACAAATTTGTTTATTGTTCGAAATCATAAATAAATTATGAATTCATATGTATATATATATATATATATATATATATAACGCCGAACATAATTATATAAAAATTATATTGTTAAAAAATCCTTAAATATCCTTGTTCATTCAATATATTTTTTCAATTTCATTTTATGTTTTTCGTGTATACACTAAAGTATTTGGTAATTTATTTATTTAATTGTCGATATTCAATTCAAATATGAATTAACGTTTTTCTCTCTAGTTTTCTAATCATTGTCAATATATCATCTTATAATAATATTATCATTGCAAATTTAACTATTTCGAAGCAGAAGTACAGTTAAAAAAATCAATATCATTTTTATTAAAAGAACAATATTCTTTGTCTAACTTATTGAAATATAAGGATGAAAATACAATAAATAAGCCATTCACGATTAAGATACATTATATTTTTGGTTTTAAATGTTATTTTTGCTTTGAAAATTTTAATTTTTCTGTTAGTTTATAAAAAAATGTTTTCGTGACAGTAAGTAATTATTTTATACGAATCCCAAATCTGTATTTATAAAAGTATTTTATAGAAATATATTTTGATCGTGATAAAATAATATTTTATACTATAGATTTTCTGTAATAAAATTTCTTGTTTCATATATAATAGTATAAAGTTTTTAATTAGTAAATGATTTTTAGTAATCTTTCAGTACTTTCAAATTAAAGTAACAAAGCAGCTTTGAAACTACGTTCTTAAAAAATTAATTCTCGTATTATTATTTTCCATCATATTTTTTTTATAAGGAGAAAATAAGAAAAACTGAGGATCTTAAAATTAGTGAAGCAAGACACATTTTCTTACAGCTTTGGTGTTAAAATTTTCTACTTAAACCGTGAAAGGAAGTGTGTAGCTACATTATAGGAGGAACATATTGTCGGCTATTCTCATTTGATCAAATTGCACAAACAAACAGATATGAGCGATACGATATATGTTCACAAATATGAATAAATAATTTTTATTATTTATGTTACTGTAAATCCTCGATGACTCTCTTACTACTTACCTAACCGTATTGAAGTGCTGTAATTCTCGTTTACATTCTGATTGTTTAATGCTTCATACTCCATGGCTCCATTTTGCAATATTACAAATGTTGATAAAATATGTTTTCATCTTCCCTTGCGTATTTTATATCTGACATAACACGTTCACTTTATGATAAATGTTACTGTTCGAAATTGCAAGAATCCTTCCCAAACATCTGGCAAAAACAAGTCATTCAAACTTGTGGAAAATAAGTCATTAAGACATCTGGATAAAGATTGTTATATATCAATTCATATTCATAGAGAATCCATATATGTACCAAATAAATTTTTGGAATCACAAATAAGAATATATAAGCAAAAATCGACAAAATAAGTTATATATAAAATTATAGGATAACGAGTTCGATGCCGACAAAAGCTATCTAACATTGAGAAACATACTGCAGTTAATAAGAATAGATATAAAAATTATTAATTACGACAGGGGAACAGTGACGGACTGGAAGAGAAAGATTAAAACAGATAATACGTATAAGGCGTGTATATCTCATTGAATGTACTGTCTGCATTGTCGAATACACAATGAATCTCAACACAACAACAAGCCAGTCTATGGCTTTCAATAATTCAAGATACTGCCTTTCATCAGTCTTATCTTCTTCTCATCAGCTTCTCTCACTACTCTTTAATCATCACTGTATCAACTTCTGCCTCTTTTACTTTCTATTTACCCCCCCCCCCCCCCCCCTCCCAGAGTTCAACTCACTTGCCACTGGTGCTCACATTGGAGGAGCCATAATGAGCATCGTAAGAATTTTACTTGACGAAGAGCTGGCTTTCATCCACATTTTATATCCAGAGAAGCGTATACTCGTGATTCAGGTACATCTAAAAGTCTAGCTCCGTCTCCTGTAAAATGTATGAGTAGTCAATGCACAGTAAAAGGGGCGAAAACAAAAATGAGATGGAGTTCCTAGATGCATTATATTTCAAAGGAATGATGCCGATAGGAAAATAAGATAAATAAGGAAAATGAGGAAAATATGCAGAAATAAGGCGTATGTATCGTGGAAAGATTATCTTTATTATTAGTAATACGTTGCGATAGAAACTGTAATTCTTCTATGTTTAATGTGGAGAAAATTATTATAATAATTTTTTTTAGCTATTCGATCATTTTGTCAATCTAAATTGAATTATAAACAAATTTTATTATGAAAGTAATCTTTCCTGAATAGTAACTAAAATTTGAACATAATTTTTATGAAAAATATGTCTCGATAATATGATCAATACAATTTTTTTAATCTTCTTACGGAAGCACAAATTTATATTACTTTTATTTAAAACATTCTAATGAATTAATCTTTCTAATGTAAGTATAAATTTTTATTATGTTTATATTTTATTAACTATTTATCAATATACTATTTTTATCCAGCCATCTACATTTATTCTATCTATGTACTATTATTTGAAATAATCTAAGATCATTCTTTAAAAAATATCACATATAAATACTATATGTGCATATTTAATATTTTAAATTTAATATTTCAATATGAATAATTAACGTTCTAATACATAAAATTGAAATAATATTATAAATTCATAATTCATGTTAATATTTGTAAAGTTGACGTTAAAATGTATTGAATTAAATTTTTTTAAGTTTGTTTACGAATAAATTTTATATGAACTCAATAAATAATTGTAGACTACTTTAAATGTAATTCACTGCCTTATTTTTGTATATGTTTATGCTCCGTTTCTGTCTTCGTCACTATATATATATGACTCCTTACTTATAATCGAATTAATATTTTTTATTATTTATCAAACTAGTGAATGTAAATGTAATCGAATAACAACCCAATATGATTGCATGCTTTCCTGATGATGAACTATTAAAGTCAATGAGAGCCTTCTCCTATATGGGTATCTACTTATCTTTTCTAACCCACTTTTACTCTGACTTCTATCTCTTTAGGTATATGTAGGAAAATAGTCATGAAAGATTGGAAGATATCCTTTATCTTATAGCCAGAACTCCTGGGACTTCCAAAATCTTCAATGCCATAATTGGATTTGAATGTGAGTTATGCGCACATGCGGCTTCACACTCTTCGGTTCACAAGGTACATTGTCACTTGCAATCGTATGTTATATTCCCTGTGGAACTCTTTCACCATTTTCGCTATTTATTTCTCTCTTTATTCTGCTTCCTTACTAATTCCGTCATCTCTCTCTTATTATGTCATAGTCCACGGTCCTTACAATTTATACATAAAGGAATATATATATATATATATATATATATATATATATATATATCTGCATTTCTAGCCAAAAGAACAGGAATAGCTATAGCGTATACCAACGCATGAAGAAAAGTGTTCAATAAAAATGAAATAAAAATCAGACTTATTTGTTTTCTTTCTTAGAATTTTACTTTTTTCTATTAATACCGCTGTTAATGATAACATACTAAAATCATTATTACTGTCGTGAAAAATAATGTCAAACTGGGAATAGTACACCAAGTAAATAAAGATTTCATCTCATATTCAAATGCAATTCGCTTTTAGATATATGTTTTAAATTTAAAGAAAAATTGATAACAGATATGAAAACAGAATAGTATAAATTCGTAAATTCATAAATAATATAAGTTCCTCGTAAAGAAAAAATATAGGGTGAAAATGAAAATGAAACTATTGGATCTAGACAGAAAAAATGCAAGGGATCTTGTTACAAATTTTGACTCCATATTTGGCATTTGATTACAAAATTTCTGTTTTTAATATTATTAATTTTTATTATTTATTATCGAAATTTCTAGTTTTCACTCACGTACATAACCTTTGCCTATGTAATTAATATTGTAATATTCATTATACGCTGTTTAGGCATTGAAATACATCAAGATAAACGGACCAATGGAATAATAAAAACCAATAGTGGTAATAGTAATAAAACCCCATAGTTTTAAATAGTGTATGTAAAAATAGAGAGAAAAGCAATATATTATGATTCCAATGTACACTATAAAGTAAAATATAAAATCCATACATTCGGCAAAATGATAGAAAATGTTTTGAATCATATTATGTCTTATAAAGCTTTATAATATCACGATATTATATTTGAATTGTATTTATTACGTTAATATTTTCCATTATTATAGATATTATAAAATGTATTGTTGAATAATTACAAAGAATTCGCAAAATGAAAATTATATTACATAGCAAGATGAATAGGAATAAAAATATTATTTAAATATGTCTACAATATCAATTAAAAAGCATATAATATATTATGATTTAATATAAAGACATTTAATTTAAAGTATTTGATTAATAAAATTGAACTATGTTTCCTGGTATTAAGTCATTACTTTTAATAATTACCCCAGTAAATCAATATAAAAATAAATATTATATTTATAATTGATTTTAAAGAATAGCACGTTGTTGATTTATTTTCATCTACCGTACATTTACCTAAATCGAGAAACTCAAAAAATAATAAATCCTTATAAGCATATGTCATATACATATAAGTAAAAAAAATCAAGCTTAACAAGCAAAGAGCAACACATCGGTTGATTCGAGTAAAGTGCTGGTGGATCGTAAAATCACCATCATCTGCCATCGAGTTTATTTCCTAAGCCAATCCTGATCCCTGCCCCTATCCTTTGACTCTCACAAATCTCCCCACCTCCACTCCTACCTCGCGCAACTTATATACACACGTGCACACGCACCTACAGACTCTCTCTCTCTCTCTCTCTCTCTCTCACGCTCTCTATCTCTCTTTCCGGCTACCAACTTACTTTGTCTGTCAATCCATCCTTCTCTTGTCTTCTTTTCTTAGTTTCTCTTTTATAAAAACTGACGACCAAAAAAAATCTTTATTGTTTAAAGATCGATACCAATTTATTTCTCCAATGCAATCACCACATGTAAAGGTTTTCGGCACTAACTTTAAGGGTACAGTTCCGTTGATTTTGTTACATTTAGTTTGTATTCTTGACGTATCCATCACTGGAATACTAAAGTGATAGGATGCTAATTTTATATATGCGTGTGTATATGAGTAAAGAGTGATATCACTATAAAATACATCATTTTGAACTATTACATGACCTATAGCTTTGTATAGTCAGGAAATTTATTAAATTCTAAAATTTAAAAATTTTGATAATATACTTGTATTAGCGTGATATTTCTTCTATTCTACCAACTATGTATATTTCTTTATACAAAATTTCCTATTGTTCTCGTGCGTAAATCATTTTAGTTGTTACTTTTTATTTTCTCTTTTACTTTTCCAATTTTTTATGATCTAACTACCACACTGAATTCTGAATATAAAATTATTCACAACTTTTTTCTTAGTTTGTTTTCCTTAGTTAATTTTTCTTTATTTTTCTATAAATATCCTAACCATATTATTCGTTTCAGCATCTCACTATAGTTACATCTTTAAACATTAACTTAACTTGACATTATACAATAAAAATCACGTCGAAATTATTTACATGTCACGCATTTACAAAAAAACTGTTTTATTATTCGCACCTTAACTTGTAATACAAATGTAATACAAATCAGTATTGTTTTTTCTCCGCCTTTTCTGTATATGCTGTGTCATGAAAGTTAAAACGAATATATGAAAATTCATACTTATTTCTATAAATTCATTGTATGATTTTATATATTTGTGGTTGATAAATGAAATTAGATACTTAGAACATAGACTGTGTCAATACAGATAGTTGAAGAAGATTTTGTAAATTTTAAGATTTTTAAGTCTTCAATACTGTGCGATTTTTAAAGGTTTAGTTTATGGCTCGAACTACCAATTCAATAGTTCAGTGGATTAGTCTCTCGGCAGGATAACTTCAAAGGACATAATAAGTGATAAGGCTGAAAAATATTATGTATTTAGTAAACCGATGTTTATTAATGTAAATAATTATAACAATATTGCACTTTGATGTAGAGAGAAATAATTCTATTGAAGTAGTGAGGGTGTATTCTTGTATTCTTGAATTATTGTAGATGCTATGGATATGGCTAAGTATCTTGAAGTTGAAGTAATGCTGATATAAATATCAGCTGATGTCGTCAGTGAATCATACTCATGAGGTAACATGAGAAGATGGTGTTTGAATCAAGTATGCTTGACGTATCAATGACTATACTTGATGTGGTGTAAGATGTTTAATGGAATTTATTAAGTAATCAAGTGTGTCTTTAATTATGCAAGGGGACAGTAGAAGAATTTAGTCAAAGGTAAGAGTAATTAATGGTGAGATTTCTAACTCTTGAAGGATGTAATAATCTGTATTTATAGTCGAATTAGTCGATCTGTTATCGTCCTTTTATGACAATGTGCTTAAGGTATAGCGACTCTTGCGTCAGCTGTTGATGGCCTGTACGGTTCAGAAGTGTTCTTCGAAAGAGCGTAAGTTTGCCCTGTATCTGCCAAAGGCCTGAGTGGCCCCGAAGTGTTCTTCGAAAGACTGTCCGGTTGTCCTCTCTCTGGCGTACCTTATTGGTCCGAAGTATTCTTCGGGAGAGCGTGTGTGTGCCCGATCGACTCTTATGGGCCTGTACGGTTCCAAAGTGTTCTTCAGAAGAGCGTAAGTTCACCCGACTTGTGTGCGAGGTGTGACTAACTGATTAATTAATATAAAGAGATGTATCTTGTAAAATGCAGGCAAGGTGCTTTACTGCTGTGTGATTGATGTCCCCTTTGATCACTGTTCCATTGGCTTCACTGCAATCACTATTTAAAACTACCGATTTCCTTTTCTTATGCACGCGTGTATTCTTAACTATGATTTAATCTGCTGATTTCTTATTCATACACGCGTCGTCTTCACAGTACACTATACACTGAGCGGCAGTTACGCTTGAGTGAGCGCGAAGTGATATTACAAATGAGGGTATGAGCTTTTTGAATACGCGCACGAACCGAAGGTTTGATCGTTCCGTGGCGGCTGTGCTGAAAATACTGACCGTTCCATGGCGGTCCTGCTGAGAGCAGATCGAGACCCGTGTGCCATAGCTTCTACTGGTAGATGATTAAATCGGTTCACTATGGTCGGTCATTGCGGTTGAGTCACGGCAAGATGTTGGCCGCAAGCGCAGTTATGCGAGGGTGGTTCGGCAAGTGATTTTTAGCTAGAGAGATTTTCAGCAAAAGGTATCTTCAGCAAGATAGGTACTTTCAGCAAGAGGTCAAGACGCGCCGCGTGCGTCCCTTATAGAGGCACGCGGCGGCTCACTTAGCTGGCAACAAGGCATCGTCGTTGTTGCACTAATTCTTACACGAGGCGTCGAAGGAAAAATCTAGAACCTTCGAGAATGTTCGACGAGAGAAAAGTAGGAGTAATACCCTTGGGTGATCTTACAGTATATTACATTTCGGGTCGTAAACTTACTCGGACTTGCCGAGTTTTGTTTGTAAATATTCGCTCGAGTACCCGTCCCGGTCCGTACGTGCGGGCCAGTCTAGGCGCACATGCGGTCAGTTTAGGCGCACATGCGGTACGCCGGACAGCGCGTATGACCTTTCTTTTGTTTGAAATTCATGGGCCTACATCAATCCCGAACAAATACATTATATTATTATACTTATTTATAAATACATCTATATACAAAAAAAGAAAAAATTTCAGTATTAATATCCTGACATTTATCTATGAATATATTAAGATCTGATTTTATGGAATATACAAAATTGTTAATGAACATCCATAAAGTTTTTATACAGTTTTTAATAATATTTATAAATATTTATTTGTACATAAATAAAACATTTTCATGTTAACATCTTATAATGAATTATTATAATGATTTTAATATTTTTATGAAATAAAGGAATAGAAATGCGATATTTATTATATAAATCTATATAAATATAAAAACCTTCCTGAAAGTACAAACAATCAAAGATTAAAGCATGAAAATTAGATCAATTTTTCTACTCCAGATTACCTCACAAATATCACCGAAAATATTCTCACATTACAATCTCAATACATTTTACTTATACATCATTAGTATTCAAGGTGTAATAGATTATGTTTAATTAAGTAAGTAATTTTAATTAAGATTAAGTAAAATTTCAATAGTCTCTGCTAACCAACAATTTATTTTCTTATTTTATTTTCCATATTTACTACGATCATTTTTCCTATTTCTTTTTTATTAATTGATATATATATTTTATCCGCAGATAATAAAAGAAGTCATTGCCTTGAATCCTTTCTAAATATCTTGAGTTTTTTCTATACTTATTCTTGACACATAAAATCATATATCTTTTTTAATAAAAATTTAATTGATAATTTGTGTTGTGTATTCATTCAAATTTAATATAAATAGAACCATATATTTATACATGTAATTGGAATGAAATTTCATTCATTTGTATAAGGGGGCAATAAGGGGCTACAAGTAAGTACATAGTAATGTGTATTTGAACGATTTATAAATGATTAATTAATGATGTATATGGATTTGCAATTCTATACATTAAATATACTAAACATAATCTTTATCGAAAATTTGTATAACTGTAATTACATTATTTTGTATTAATAAAATTATTAATATAATAATGTTATGTTAAAATAAATTATATGTTACACTAATATAAATTTAACCGAATTTGATTAATAATCAAATTATCATAACTTAGTATCATAACTTAAAAAATATCTCTCTTTCTGGAATTATTTATTGTTTTGACAATAAATGCAATAAGAATTTGTCTAAAATTATTCTATTTTTATTATTATTTCAATCCATATTCTTAATATTTTTTATCATCAATGATTTAAAAAAAGATTAATTACATAAAATATTTTTGAATATATAAAATCAACTTACAACATTACGTATGTAATGCTTTCAATTGAAAGAAACCTAGAATATGCTGAGAGATAGTTCGCAATGTACATGTTAGAAAATTTACTAATGTTTCACGAAACTTATATGTGCTATATTTATTCAAATTTCCAATTTTTTCAATATTTCTTTATGAATAAAAAAAATATTAAAAAATGTAGTAAAAATGTATGTAAATAATATTTGCATTTACTTTTTCTTAAATAACTGAAAATATTTTTTAAAAAATATCTACGAGTATGTCATCAATTTCAACCATTTATATTTATTTACAGAATATATTAATAATATATATCATGTACGTAATTATGTTTTGCATATAAATGAATTATAAATTTGGGTAAAATTAATTAAATATAAATGAAAATACGATTTTTATTTGTTAACTGAATAATTTTATACGTATATATTGATAGGCAAAATAGAAACATAGGACTTTTTATTTTTAAAAAACTACTATTTATATTATTTATTTATAAGGAAATTCGTTTAATGTATATCTACGCACGTATATTTTCCTTTGATATCTCATAAATTCTTATAATGTGTATTTTTAAAAAGATAATACAATGATGGGGCTGTGATCGAATGTAGTTTTGAAAGAATTTACATGTATACATAGATCTTAACCTATGCTTAGATAGGGAAATTCATATCATAAAGCTATGAAAGCTTATTTTTACATTTAGTATTTTAGAGAAAGAGAAAAGGAACACAGAAAGAACGGGAAATAGTCAATGAAATACCGTTACTCCATTCAAGGCTACTCTCAAAATGGTTGTGTACTCAATAATTACCTTTAATCCAATTACGTCATTTAATATTTGTTTTAATTACAATATAATTTATATTCATTTGCAAGTATACATTTTTAGTGACAGTCGACATTTTTTATGATAAATAAGATTTTTTTATAAATAAAATAAAATAAGAGAGAGAGAGACTGGGAGAGAGAGGGGGGGGGGGAGTCTATGTATATATGTAGATGGGGAGACAACAATCTTGTTAACAAACAATGCTCACACACATTTCTGCAATGTATTAATGGTTCAACCGCTATACAAAATTTACAAAATTTCTTCGTGTTCTGCATATTTTGAAAAATCTTAATAAACAAATGTAATGTAACTACTAATATATGTTTTATGTATTTGAGAATCTTCAAATAAACTAAAAGTTTTAATTGTATCTTAATTAAATATAGCCAAAATAAAAAACTTTTATTTGGAGGAAATAAATATTTTATCAAATGCAAAGTTTTATTAATACAGTACATAATCATATAAAATTGTTGTTATTTTATATATTACTAGTGAGTAATTATTTTTCTTATTCATTCAATCAGAATAAATATATATTAAAATTAATAGTCAAGATGGTTTTAAACTGAATATTTTATTGAAACTTTTTAATCTACAAAATTTGAATATTTAAAGTTATTTTATATTTTTTATATATTTTTATACTATTTATAAAATCATAATACATATATATATATATATAAGTCTAATTCTGGTCTTTATTTTTGTATAAATAATATCTAATAAAGTAAAATTTTTATTTCTATCTTATCTATATTTTAGAAATTAGGATTATTTTATTTTAGAAATATTATTAACTTTTTTTAATAAAAAAATAAAGTCAAGATTTCAATTTTTATTTTTCGATTTTCAATTTCAGTAGAGCCTGAGACCAATTTTATTAATCCCTTCCTAAAATACTTTTGGAACATCATTTGTGATCTAAACTTATCCAGCAATTTCTTAACCCCACTAGTAATTCGGCTGGAAGTCCGCATTTTTGTGAAAGCATGCAACGAACTGTAAATTGATCATAAAAAACTATAATAAAGCATGGAAAGTGTTCTTTGCTAAAATTTTCTCTTTCTAAAATAGATAGTATCGATAAAATATTTTTTTGCTGGAATTCAAATTTCTATATTATATGAAATTATGTTCAATAGAATGTTAATATTTGCTCAATATTTATAATATAAAAATTCATATTTCGAATTTAATTCTGAAATAAATGTACAAATTAATATGTATCATTAAAAGTGTTACATGATAAAAAATTTTAGTTATTTACAGAATATTTATTTTTATAAGATGGAGAAAGTCTGAAAAGTTATTAGAATGATATGAAATAATGAAGGTATAGGAAAGTGAGTAAGCGAGATGGAAAAAGAAGGAAAAAACAAGTGGTGAAGGAAAAACAAGGGTGGTCAAAAGTTAAGGATAGTTAACGGTGAAGTAGATTCAGGATGTGTGCCAATTTCCTACACTATGCTCGAGAAGTTCCTGCACAGACGGAAAACCCCATTCCACCCGATGCATCGACTGTGACCGTCAACGTTCAAGTTTTCAGACTGCTAACCAATGGAACTTTTTTTAATATCTAGTGTCCTATCAAAATCTATACAATCAGTCAGATATAAACTGGTAAAATAATTTTAAAAAATACACCACAACAAATTTTTTCCAAGTATTTATAAAATATTATTAAAGATTGCATAATAATGTTGAATATATTATCAAAATTTCTGTAATGACTCGCAAAGTTAGGCAAGTTGATTGAAAAAAATCTTTGTTTAGACAAAAACAGGTGGTCGCGCTAGATTTATGATCGTTTTTGTCGCTTAGGTACTTCATTCTTTTCATTATTATTTCTTTTATAAAGCATATTTGTCATTAATATATTGCCTTTTATTTGTAATATAAAATTTATTGTAAACTTAAACCAATGTAATGATTTTTTAATGTACTCAATTTTAGAATTTCATTGTACTTCCATGAAGTTGAAAATATAAATTATGAAAACAGTATTACAAATAACAATAATAGAAATTGCATTTAAAAAATTATATTTTTTTTTAATCAATTGAATGCATACAGATAATAAATATATCTCAACGTATTATGCGTAGTTAAAATTATTGAACATTGAATTCTGCATGCTGGTATTAAATTTTTCAAATTATTTGTGTTTTTTATGATTTTTTATTTAATATTAGATTTTCATGTAATTTAAAATAAAGTAAATGAAATTTTTCTAAAATTTTCCCTTATTTATTTATTGTCAAAATTTTCAAAAAATAATTTAATTTTTTATATTGGAAGCTTTATCAATAAAGATGTAAATAATCTTAAAAATTTTAAAATAATTATAAAAATTTTTTTCTATAATTTGGAATAATGTTTTCAATTTAATTTATGAATGAATCATTAAAATCATAATCTCTAGTAAATATACTTTTATAATAGATATTTTTAACAGTATATAGTAGTAATTAGAATATATTTCAGTATGAAATGAGTGACCAAATTTAAATTATTCGAAATAAACTTTACCTAATAGCGAAAAATAGTTAGAGTAAGAGCTAATTAAAAACCAAACACAATTTAATTAAAAACCGTACAGCCATAATTATATTTTATATCTACCTTATATTTTCATATTACAAAGCCTCATATATTTTCATAACCTATATGATTATTATAACTACCAAATTATCAATAATATTTTATTCACCAAAATAGAAACATATTTTCTAATTTATCTTATGGAAATTCAATGCAAATCTATTATCATAATTATTGTACCCTTTCAATCCTTCTAGGAAGATAAATGGTAAAATTCCTTAAATCTAGCTGAAATCTAAACGAAAATGTTCTCATTTTGTATAACTGTACACTTTATTTTATGCAGATAAATAATTTAATACAATAAATTGTAGTAAATATAGTTTATAAATTATATTTTATAAATTATAGTAATATTCTTCGATACACTTGAAGAATATTTAATATGGTGCACTTACAAAATCTGAATTAATTCCAAACTGCTTTTGACAATATTTTGTGTCACAAAAGTATTATTAAGAACATTAAAAAAATTGAGTTTACATAAATAATTAAATATTTAATACAAAATTTCATAGTATAGCTCATCGATGCCAAGAAAATAAAGATATAAAAAAAGATTTCAAGTCCTTGATCTCTTTATGGTATATTGGGTAAAAGCAATAAAACGAAACTAAACATCATCAGAAAAAGAAAGAAAATAACATGAAGGAAGAAAAGAGAGATAAAGCATAGATAAAAAATCGGTCAGCATAATAAGGGCAACATTTGTTCGTACCATCGTTAAAACCTGTGATCGCGGCAGTCGCATGCTCGTTTTGAATTCTTTAGCTCAATCCCCTCTTTCTTTCTCTCTCTCTCTCTTCCTCACTCCTCTCAAATACTCTTAACTACAAAATCAAGGAGTTATCCTCTATTCTTTTACTACTTTATTTTCTATCTCTAACAATGACAATTTTGTTCATGAGCTTTTTTCGTTACGTCATGATCTTTTATCGTTATATCCATAATATTATTTATACAATAAGTATGTTATTAGCAATTTCACTTCAGAAAGATGAAGGTTTATCTAAAAAAATATGAAGGATCAAATAAATATAACGAAAGATTCAGAAATATTGAATATAAATTATTTCTACTTATATTAAAAATTGAACTTATATTGCTATACGATTATTTGAAATGTTAATTGGATCGTTTTGTTTTGTATATAAAGTAAGAAGAAAAATATATTAAATTTCATTCGAATGTATACATTATTTAATTTTGTTTTTTGTAAGTTCTCGCAGCAACTTTATTATTCTATTTAATCAGTATTTATTTACTTTGAGATTTTAAAAGAGTTTAAATTTTTGAAACTAATAATATTATAATAAAGCTATTAATAAGATTATTGAAATAAAACCTTTACAAATAAAATGATTAAAAATGATAATTCGTTTTAAACAGATCGATAAGCAAAACATAGAAAAACAAATATTTCTGTAGATAAATTTTTTACTAAGAAAAGTCGCTAATTATTGAGAAAAGTCAGTTTTAATCCTCATTCTATACATTTGTTATTTCATGTTCAATTGAACAATTCTATAATATTACTAATTTAAAAACCAGTAAAATGTATATTAGTAATTCACAGTAAATGATAATAACTACTCAATTTCTTTAACTCTAATAACTCATAGATACTTTAATTAATTAATAAAAGTCAAATTCAATGGATTAGTCAGCAATATAAAATATTTCAAACTATTTTATCCAGTATATTACACTGTATATCAAGGAATACCCATTGATCCATATTTAAGCATGTAAAAACTGCCCTTGCATTTGCTTTGGTATAATTCGTCCAAGTTTTAATTATATGTCTAACCACACTAACAATCTATGAATTACATTATATATCATGTGTACGGTTGTATTATCTATCATAAGAAAATGAACATGACCTTATTTGTTTATTCGTAGTAAAAATTAACTGGGCAGTAAAAAGATTAACAAAATAGTGAAAACAGAAAATTTTGTAAGTCGCATTATAATCTAACATATGCGTACAGATATATGGAATAAAAAGAAGAAACTAAATATTTGCTTACTCGAATAAAATTATTAAATGAAATATGAGTTAGGTGCGTGCAAAAATAATAAAAAAAAGAAGATTAATGAACCTTATACATGGATTGTATTTCAATACGATTATATTATTAAAGTTTCTTTAATATTAAAAATAATCCATTCACTGATGAGAGTTTTAGTTATTATTATTTGGTATTCCTATAATGATAATATAGGAAACAGAGTATTTATATATAGACATCCTATTAATACATTTTCTCTTATATTCACATATTTTATGTATTATTTTTTATAACTAAAAAAAATAAATTGAAATCTGATATCTTCTTAAAATATAACTTACTGTGAGGAATATTTATAAAACATTATTAACAGTAAATGTTAATTAAAATATTTTCTCTTATAATCCTAATCTTTAAATTGTAAGTAACAAAATTTGAATAAAATTTTTTTAAAAACGCTAATTATAAAATTATTTAAGAATCTTATTTAAAATATAAGTATTTATATATGTGATTAAATCCATGTATCTATACATATATTAATATGTATAAGTACTTTGTGCAGACGTTCATGTACACATATTTATTAAAAACATTATTATCAAACATACCATGGGACTACCAATAGATAATTTGAATGTGAAAAATTTATAACTTTATTATTTTTCTTAAAATTATAACTGTAATATTAAAGTTCAACTAGATAATAATATTCTTTTACTATTCTATTTATATTTTTTATTTTGACCGATATTTTTACCATGTACTTAAAAATCTTTTCATATAAATATAAAGTTCATACTGTATTAAAATAATTATTATGTATTATGTATAACATAGAATATGTATATAATTTATATGATTTTCATTGTTATATTACATTCTTATTACATTCTCATTACATTATTACATTCATTTTAATATATTTTTTTTACTTCTATTTAATTCTTTGTTATTATTCTAATATATTCTTTTTTCTTAGTAAGTAAGTTATATATAATGTCAGTGATAACATGTTACCTATTGTAAGGTTGAGTATAATTTGTAATATATTCAGAGTTTCATGTATAAATAAAAAAGAAATGTATTAATATTACAATTTAGTATCATTCTTATACTTCCCTTTTCTCTATCTCTATAATATATATATAATATATATATTATATATATATTATATCTTGTATTTAATTGTAGTAATCGCACTTAACTAGGACGTTAAAATTAGTCTAAAACCATTAAAATATAAACAGATAAATAAGTATAAATATATATATATATATATATATTCATTCATTTATTATTTATCTCTGCACTTATTTATTACATATTTATCTGTTTATATTTTAGACTAATTTTAACGTCCTAGCTAAGTGCGATTACTATAATTAAATTAAACTGTTTATACTACGCCATATAAATGTATTATATTTAGTTTTGATTATATTTTTGAAACTTTTATCGCTATGAATTTCTATTAGAAAATTATTTATCCAGTGAAGCTATGCCACATAAGTTGCATTGTATAAATTCTTATTGGAGTTCTCAGACTTTATATATTGACACATGCATCCCAACACATGCAAGTCAAAGCAGGTGTATATATATATATATATATATGAGCACATCGATTAAAAAACGGTCATTGGCTCCAAAGCTCTAATATTGTATGCAGTCTACGTTTACGGATTCGAGAACTACCGCTTACACTCTCGTTTACTATTTCTCGCCATTTTTATCATATACGCAGTCGGCGTATATGTCTATCGGCGTAATAGTCTGGTGGTTGGGTTACATTCAAATACTTTAAAAATTCAGCTTTTATCATACATTGGTCTCAAATTTTAATTCTTAAGTAGTTCATTACCAAGTAATATGTATTTATCAACGATACAGAATAATATTACTGAATTACAATATGTAAATGTAAATTGCTGTTAAAGAAAATATTAACTATTTAAGTACTTTTAGGGTAATTATATTTCGAACTTTTAATAATATAAGTATTGTTTATTATTACTGATCATATTGGTAACAATTGAAAATTTAAAAATTATTATGTGGGCAAATATAAAATCAGTAAGATCAATTAAAATACTTCTTATGCAACAAAATATAATTTTTTAAAAACTTCATGAATAGAGCTTACTAATATCGCAAACTGTTTCTGATACATAAAAACTCACTCGTTCATCGTCAAGATTTAAACTGATGAAAATGAAATTCCAGATGATTAAATTTAGCAAACCGTCAGCATAAAAGGCCGCGATTGACGTTTTCATTTGATATTTTTTCCATATGAACCCGATTTCATTCCACCATCATAATTCGTAAATTATACTTTATTTATAATAAATTAGTTTTAATAAAATTTTTTCGCACAAAAACAAAATTAAATGAGTAATATTAATTTATATCAAATAAATGTTATAATCATATATATTATTAATACAAAATGTTTAAAAATATATCATGTAATATAAAATTTGAATTGTGTGTAAATATTACTTCATTGAAATTTAATAAATTATAAAATTATAAGGGAAAAAATGTATGTTAATGTATATTATTTTTATGGATATCAGAAATGATGAAAATATTAATCTTCAGAGCATATTTCAATATATTAAAATTCATGATATTTGCTCATTATACGAAATATTGATTTTATACTTGTTCAACAATATTAATAATTAACCTTAACACTCGATTATTATATTAATAAGTATAACATTATTATTGAATCCCATACCAACTACATCTACATGCAGTATAAAGAGTTGACTCTCATAAAATACGTACAATAAAAGAACATGTGCAATATAGCCGTGCGCACGCATTTACATGCCTTTTCTAAAGCTCAGCAAAGAATGAAAAATAAAGGACATTCCAAAGCGTTGGTCTACAAAACTGCTTCAGGCATCCAAAATAAAGGAAAAGTAAATTCGTAACACTGGCATAATATGTCCATAAATTGTTGAACGACATTTAAAAGCCCGTTTAAAAGGTCCGGAGGGCATTATTAGTTTAAGCCTAATGACTAACCTGCATTTGTCAATCGTGCAAACTTCGTGAGTCGGCTACACTACAGTGATGCTTGTTATAACTACAGCGTAACTATTCCACAACCCTTTCTCTCTTACTCATTACCACCTCACACCCTCATCGTAATACTGTTATTACATTCTATCTTTCTTCCTAATGTACCACTGTTTTTAGACTTACCCTCTCCTTTACGTATATGTTATATATATATATATATATATATACATATATTGCTGAGAAAAACCATTAGTACCATACTTACATGAACCGTGACAATTATATTTGAAACTATAAATATGTAAAAAAACTGCAAAAGTGACTCTGTAAATTTATAACTTGTGATCGTTTTCAATTTGTACAAATTCAATATGTATAACATATACGCATGTATACATATCCTACAGAACACATACAGAATGCAAACGGAATGTATTTGAGTGTGGCTGAGATTACACCCTCTGAGGTATATCGCCTGCTAGTTTACTTTGCCGCTGATATTCTAATTAATTAAGATTAAGTGTACTTAATCCATGATTTTGGTACATATCTTTTGTAAATATATGGCTGCGAACTATGTACAAAAAATATATTCAATAGTCTGGACAACAGAAAATAATAGAGAACACTCGATACAATAATAAAGTTTTTTATTTATCTTACAAAAAACTATTGTATGTCGTTTACCTGGTAAATGATATCACCTATTTTACTATTTTCTTTCTTCTAACTACTCTGTCCTTCGATAGAAAAAAAAAATTACCTAAGGAATTGTTTAACGATTTTATGTGTAGGAGAACATGGAAAGGTGTACCATCAAAATACCAATATAAAAAGTTGTCATAAAATAAAAGTATTAACTTCGTATTTACAAAAATTTTACCTCAGAATGCTCTTTTACTAGGAAACTAGTTTTCATTTTCGTTCTTGTTTTTGTTTTTGTTTTTGTTTTTGTTTTGTTTGTTGTTTTTAGAAAACGCAGCCACAGTGAGTGCACAAAATGTATCCGATGATTCAGATTGCTTCACGTGTGGCAATTTGGTCGAAGGACCAAATTGTTTAGAATTAACTAAAAAACCACGAGATGCTATGTGGGAAAAATGCGTGAGCAAGTGGAAGGGTTAGTGTATTGATTCAATTGTACACATCTTTATTTATTGTTTATTCTATTTATTTTCCACTGCAGGAATGATTCTTGTTGATGAAGTCAGTCTGAACTCTTGCAGCTTTGCGGCAGTTAGCACGTGACGTTAGTGAGCAATTCGATGGAGAAAGGATGTTGAGGTTCCTCGTAACGTGGTGCTCTTGATGGTAGGTTACTCTGAGAAAGGAGAGGTTGCAAAGCTCTTGCCACTTCTTCTAGTAGTCCCACGTGGTGAATCTGCTACTGCTTCGTGCGCTTGGATGCAAGCGGCTTCCATTTTGATATGAGAGTCGTGGGCGATGAGAACGAACTCTTCTGTCCCGTGCACCTTGGCACGATACTAACCTTGAATATATGAGTCGTGGACGATGAGAACGAACTCTGATCCTTGTTCTTTTGATGCGCTCATGCGCTTTTCATACAGAGGCGCAATGCAGGCTTCTTGTGTGGGGCGCGAGCGAAGAGCTCCTTGGGCTCAAGCTGGTTACTGGAGAGACCGTGTGGGAATTGGTGGCAACGCACCTTATATTAGAAAGATTACTAACGAAGACTTTGGTCGGACTCAGCTGATATGTTTCCTCCGTGAGCTCGAGCGAGTTGTAGTTGGATCGGCAAGGAAGGTGCTGAATGGTGCGAAGATAGACTTCGTGCGCGTGGAGCACGAGCGAGTTCTCTTTAGGTACAGTGTTCGGGATTGATGCAGTCCCATTAATTTCAAACAAAAGAAAGGTCATACGCGCTGTCCAGCGTACAGCATGTGCCCCTAGACTGGCCCGCACGTGCGGACCCGAAATGAGTACTAGAGCGAATGTTTACAAACAAAACTCGGCAAGTCCGAGCTAGTTTACGACATGAAATATAATTTACTACCAGCTCTCACAAAAAAGAGACGCCTACGAAACTTCTAGAAAATTCGTCTTCTCACAGCAAAAGGAATTTTCTGGAAAAGACTCGCATCGACACTGTTGCCGGCGCTGCAGCCGCTGCATGCTTATTCAAGCGCAGCTCGCCATGAGGCAACGCTCATTTATAATATCACTTCGCGATCACTCAAGCGTAACTGCCGCTCAGTGTTTTGTATATTATGAAGACGACGCGTGGCCATATATTCGGCAGTACAGTTAAGAATACACGCGTGCATAAGAATAAGAAATCGGCAGATTAGATAGTGATTACAGTGAAGCCAATGGAATAGTGATCAAAGGGGACATCAATTACGCAGCAGTAATACACCTTGTCTGCATTCTACAAGGTACATATTTTTATATTAATAAATTAGTTAGTCACACCTCGCACACAACAAGTCGGGCAAACTTATGCTATTTCGAAGAACACTTCGGAACCATTCTGGACCTCTGGCAAACATAGGGCACACTTACGCTCTTCTGAAGAGCACTTCGGAATCGTACAGGCCATCAACAGCTGACGCAAGAGTCGTTATGCCTTAAGCACATTGTCACAAAGGATAACAACAAATCGACTAATAGACTATAAATACAAATTATTACATCCTTCAAGAATTAGACATTTTACCATTAATTGTTTTCACCTGTGACTAGTTCTTCTACAGATCCCTTTAAATAATAAAGATACAATTGATTACTAAATAAATTCCATTAAACATCATACACCACATCAAGTATAGCTATTCATCAATCAAACATACTTGATTCAACTATCATCTTCTCATGCTGCCTCACAAGCATGATTGACTGACGACATCAGCTGACATTGACAACATCAGCATAACCTCAAAGCAACACAGTAATATCCATAGAAGCCTTCATAGCATAAGAATTACAAGAACACATCATTTGAATAATCCAACAGAATTATTGATTTCTACACAACAGTGCAATATTATAATAATTGTTTACAATCATTAACCTTGTTTTTAATAAATATATTATATTTTTCAGCCCTGTCTGTTATTGATTTCCTTTAAAATTATCCTGCCGAGAGACTAATCCACTGAACTATTGAATTGGTAGTTCGAGCCATAAATTAAACCTTTAAAAATGAATACACAGGCAGTGGCATTAGTCAGGATAATGTTGCGTTTACCATTGAAGCGGTCTTGATGCCTGAAGTATGCCCGGTGACCTGGCTCCTGGTAGGTCCTTGGGTGAAAGATGGTGGCAATGACGCCGTGAGTTGATGATATGCTAAACGAAGACATGGCTTCGGACTCAGCTGAGGGGAGTTCGCTTTCCCTTCTTCCTTAAAGACTTCAATATGAGTGTTTGAATATTGTTTGTCTCTCTTAAATAGTTCACTGACCCTGGTGTCCACTTGAGATCCCTTCCCTTTTCTCGAATCCAATCGGAGAGCTTGCCGATTCATGGACGAGACCAGCTCTTCTCATACAAATCAATAAAATACTAAAATCATTAGAAAATAAGTAATTGTTTCATTTGTTTATCAGTAAAATGCTGAATTTTTAAAGAACTTACGTATTTATTCTATATGAAATGTGTTTTACCTTTTATTATAATAAAAAATTATTATAAAACTATTTTTATGCATAACGTGTAAATGGATTTATAGCATAAGGAATTTTTAAATTTTTGTAATAATGTATATTTATATAATGTATATATAGTGAATATATATTTGTAAAGATGTTCAAAGAGGTTTCATAAATTGCTGCGATAAAAAGATAATACGGTTACTATTTCGAATATGTTATACCGTTCAGTAGAATGATATTATCATAGACATTCCTATTATTTACACAGTTCTTAATTAAACTAAAAAAAACCTTTATACATAATTACATATCTTCTTGTTGGTATGAATAACTTTTGTTTAATTATTTTCATTGCATTTGATATTCTTTCTTTTTGCAATATGCATTGGTGAAGAAGAATTTATTACAAATAATTAATATATTTCAAATATTGAGTTATACATGTATTTTAAAAGGAAAGCTTTTATAAAAAATCAGTTTTATTAAATATATTATTAAATACATTTTATATCAAATACCTTTAATCATTTTTATATTTTTCGAGATAGAAGTAATGAGGCTTTTATTTCGATTGAAAATCAAAATGCATTATTGTTTTTCTTAAACCTTATTAGACTTTACATGTTATTACAATAAATAGAAAATATAACGTAATTATATTAAAAAGTAATTTTATGAGTAATCAAGTTGATTTTAACGAGTTGTGTTTGTAAAAATGATATAGCAGTTATATAAAGAAGTTATAAAATATATAACTTTGAATAGAAATATTATTATTTATATAATTATTTACAAAAATGTTGAAAAAGACATGTTATATTTTTATAAGAAACTGAAATTGCATATAATAATCTAAATGATACTAGTTGAAATGTTAATGTGAAATTTTTAAAATTTTATTTGTTACTTTAAATTTAAAAAGTAGTAATAAGTAATTAACTAAAATAATTTGATAAATATGCTAAAAATATGTAAAAACATTAGTAGTAATATTATTCATTAATTAAAACTAATATAATTAATTGGGTTTTGTTTAATTATATTAATTAAAAAAATGGTACATAAAATATAATTGATTATTATATTTTATAAAATGTTTAAATTACTTAAAAATACTTTAATGTATTTCAATTTTTTATTTTCTTATTAAAATATTGATAGTGTACAAAATATTTACTGAGCTGTTTAGACCACAGATATAATTAAAAAATTTTATTATTTGTATAATATTTTTTATAATATATTGAACATCATAAATTATTTAAGATTTTAAAAATAATTCATTTTTTGTAGAAATCTTCAAATATTTTTAAAACACAATTACGAAACGAACCAAAAAAGCTGTAACATTTGAAATTAACAATCCTTACCAGCGAACTACTTTAAATCGCGCCATTTTCTAATTTTTCCTTTTCCCCTTGGCACCAGTATATATTCCCCTTTTATGTCTGTATTATAAACAGACAAAGACAAATACATATCATCATCTGCAGACAGTAATATGAGAATAAAAAATATTTGTAATTGTAGTTAGAATTAAAAAGGTATTATATCAGTTAAAACTACTCCATTAAAAACGAGAAAAGACGATACAGTTCAAATAAGAAATTGGTAAAATTATTTGAGTTCTTGTATGGTTGAGAGAAGATATAGTTTTGTCAAAATTCTTCTACTTTGACGGACCAAACCGCACCCAGCTGCTGTTGAACATCTGCAAATGAACAAACTGATTGTTATCGCCAACCCAAACCAAAGGCTGAGAAAATAAAAGAAATAAAATAGAAAGAAACATAGAGACAGAGAGAGAAAAAGAGAGAGAGAGAAAGAGAGAGAGAGAGAGAGACATATTCAAAGCCGGGTTAATTGATCCATATTTACATATAAAGAGTTCTCGATTTTCTAGGTTTCGTACTGTATGTAGGTATTTTCAAGTTTGCTGTTGACTTAATTATATTTAAAACCTAAATCATACATTATATAGAGATTTTAAACGCCATCGAATATAAAATATATGAACTTTGTAAATAATTGTAAAACATAAAAAATTAATTAAATATTTTAATTTACTGAAAATCAGAACCAGTCAGATTTTATGAAACGGATAATGTTACTTGAACCACAAATTGTAAGTTCATCTTTTACAACATTTTCTATATTTGATTTTATCGTAGCTCATCACTACCTTATTTTTATGTTTTTTTTTCATTTGAAATAAATATATAACACTCATTAGAGTTCTTTTACTGTTTTTACAAGATTTTGTATCACAAGCTAAATGCTAAATTCTTTTTTTCTAGGTGCTTTCACTACAAAATTTTATACGAAATTCTAAAAAAAACAATATTGAATTTATATTTTTAGTCTTATTTAGTTTCTACAGAATTACACATCTCATAAATTTATTGAATAAGATTGTTTACAAATATTTGACAATCACGTATTTGCTATTGATATAACAAACATAGTTTAGTACATTAATATCTTTCGTTATCTTTTTTCATTTCACTTTAACTTTTAACGAAATATTGACTACAAAAACATGTATAATATAAAAAATAGAGCAAACTACATTAGAACTCTTCATTGCTTTTGACCAATTTTTTTTACTTGCATTACAACGATTCTATTTACATAATATATTAATGTTTTTTAAGAATTAAAGCAATTATCACAAATATTCGAAATAATCAATAAATTATAAAACATTTGGTTATATAATATTGTATGAAAATGAAATGAAGTTTACAAAATTTTAAAGCGACTTCTGCAGAATTTATAAAGGATTACTTCAAATTTAACACCAAATTAAATTTCAATATTTCGATGATCCAATTTGATAGATATGGATATGAATATAAATTTTCGCTTAACCATAATCCTTATGAAATTATATTTAAAAAGTCTTTTGAACTATGAAATTTAATATCTATGTGCTAGCGGTTTGTAACAAAAAAATCAAAACAATCTAAATGAAACAAAAGAATGTATACTTTTATATAACTTATATATAACTTAAATATATATATAATATACTATATATTAGGTTCTTAGAGATGTAAATGTCATAAATCGATAAGTATAATAATTTACTTTAAACTTGAAATATAAGTAAATATAGATATTAAAAATAAAGAAATAGAAAACTCTAAATTATCAAAATATTTTAAATATTATGTTTTGTTAATATGAATGATTTATCTCAACATGAAATTATAATGAAAATATTAATTTGGAAATATATTAAAATGAAATGTCAAATGAAAATTTGACAATGTAATAACCATAGCAATAATGTTAGTAACCATAAATATGTAATGATTTATTATGAAAAGCAACGTAATATATACCTTTTTCGTAAAACTAATATAAGTATACAAATAACTGTTTTTTTAATTTATATGAATCATTATTTATATGTTATCTGAAAATTTTTTCGATAGTTTTTTTTTTATAATATGACACATTTCTATCAGATATATTTATAGTATCAGATCATACTGAACTTCTCAATATCCATGTTGAGCAATCTGATTAGGATGTCTAGCTTGCTATAGATATATTTCATACAGCGACATCATTAGGATCTATTCGACGATTAAAACAAAAATGGCGATCAACACATAAAATTTCATTTTCACTCTTTTACTTTTCTTTCTTCTCTACAATCACTTTCTACCCTATTCACTTGCTCTCTCTCTCTCTCTCTCTCTCTCTCTCTCTCTCTCTCTCTTTCTCTCTATATTTCTCTAGCTTTTAGTCACATTCTTTTGGTTGATATTTCGTAATGTACACGTGCTCGTTTTCATTTGTCTTTAATATACCTTGCTCTATACAATTCGCGCCTTCATAAACCAACTGTAAAATGAATGTTAAATTGGTCGGTTGTTTCAGAAGAGAACGAATCTATACTACTCACTACCGTATGTAATAGATAACATAATAGATTTAGATTTCAATATAAATTACAAAGCAGTTAAATGGCCCATAAGACAGAATTCAAATAAAATAAGAGGCAATGCATTCGTAGCCGCAATCATTATTGATTCTATATTAACATTTCATAGCTTTAATAATAACTACTACCTAACAATAATATTATACATTTATCAATATTTAAGTAAAATATATATATATGTATATAAAAGGATTAAAACTATATATTAATATTATTTGAAGTGATATTTTATTTATAATTAATGTAGTTTATACATTTTTATTCAGTTCGAAGCTCAAAATATAGATACCTACAATCTACAATCTTACATATACTATCACAGTATTTAGTTTTAATTTAAAAAATAGTTTATTTATTAATAAATAAATCATTTTTAACGATCATACAATAAATAAATTGTAAATTATGAAATTGACTTCTTATCAGATATACTTAGTATTTAATAAATAAGTTAACAATAGCTTGAATTAAAATTACACAATTTCCAATTAGCTTAATATATTTCAATAGTTATTGTTAATATTTTTCAAAAATATTGATTTTAATAAAAAAAAAATTCAACTACATAAATACCAATTATATTATAAATAAATAAATTATTTATTATACTAATTTATATTAATTAATTACAAATAATAATTATTATATATTTTGCACATCACTGAATATTTATTCAGCAATTTATCAGAATAATTTTGTATATTTAAACATAATACATTTTAAACATTTTAATTGAAGAAAGAATATTTATAATATAAATTAATATTAATTGAGAACATTAATTTAACATAAAAATTATAAGTTTTAGTAATTATATACATGATATTTATAATTTATTAATATTAATTTCTCACAACAATTTTATGAATGATTTGTACACAAATTTAACTATCAAAGCAATAAGAATAAAAGTTCAGAAATTTGCAGCAAAAAATTGAGTACTTAATATAAAATCTTTCATAATTTTAATTTTTTAATTTGAATGAATGGAAGTGATGATTCACAATATATTTATTGTTACTTTCTTATTTCGTTATATTTACTGTATATGAGCCTTTTCTAGACGCTAAAACTAATTGAATAAAAATGTAAGCATCAAAGATTATAGTCAAAATGCAACAAAAGAGAATAAAATGCGTAGAAGATCCTGCATGTGAAAATAAAGGGGAAAATATAGAAGCGCAAATGTCTCATTAATTTGGAGAAATGGAGCACGTATATGTCTCGGATTGCACACGGATTATTGTGAAAATGTCGCATCAGCCACTTTAACCTGATTCTCAGTATTTTATGATGTAAATCCGTGAATGTGTTTGCTCATTCAAATCCGACGGGGTTGCTGGTTTACGGCGACGTAAGCACAAGTATACCATAGCCCATTTCCATACTGCCTATATTCTTCGCTGTCTTATTTTCACATGGTACTTTATAAAAAGTTTACGATTAGTTAGATGACCCTAGCGATGTCTTGTACAAATGTCTATCGAGATGTTTCATGCATACGTATGAATAAGATAAGTGCTGTCAATAAAATAAAACACTATATGCATGGGATTTTCAGGATATAGGTATATATGACTGAAATGATATGACGCTTCAATCGTTTCGGTAGTGGTAATTCTTCATACTTTATTCAACCATCTATAACTTCTGTCGATAGATAAAGACTCAAATGGTTTTGGAAGCGAAACAATTCATTCGCTATCCTCGATGTAAAAGAAATACAAATTATTAGGTTACAGTATAATTTCATTTTACGGATAATAATTATCAATCTTCATTAATCAGTATTTTAAATTAATATAATTTTATTAATTCAATTCTAAGGATATTCTAAATTAAATATGTTTGAAATCAAATTTGTAACGTTAGGCTCAAATTTATTTCCACGATCATTGAATTCGAAGTTATATACAAGTATATTAATAATTTTTAATTTTCGTATGTATCATAAATAATATTATTTAATGCATTTACATTCATTATTTTAAAATTATATAGAAATCATTACATTTATAGATTGCTAAAAAAATTTTATGAAATGACGTATCATAAAATAGTTATGTCAAAGATTTAAACTAATTTTAGCCCTATCTTTTTTTAATTTTTCTCCACTACTAACTTTAATAAGCAATAATTTCACATTTGTGTAATTTATTAATTTGTTAAAAGTACGTTGAGATTGGTCAAATCAATGTACTGTAGTTTGGAAATAAATATTTATATGCAGTACTACGTAACTTATGAAATATTAGTAATAAGAATTAAATTTATTACGAAAATTTCAATTTAGTTATAGTATTCCTCTATATAATTTATAAATAATAAATTGTATTATTTTCTAATAGAACATTTACTTTTTGAATATTATAATATTATATTGTGTAATCGTTGTAATTCATACTATAAAGATATTCAGAAAATTTGTAAAGATTAATTTCATATGCTTTTCCAATTTTGTAGTGTGATAAAAATGTTTAATTTCAAGATTGTTTATAAGCGATGGAAAAATATTAAAACTTTATTTATACGAAGAAAAAAAAGGAAATAATACTGAAAATCTTATATAAATTACACCACGAATTCAAATATTACAGTAAATAGATAACGTCATTCTTTTTTTTTTTGTCTATAATGGTGTACAATTTTATTATTCCGATTTAATTATAACGCAATAAACTTTTGAAATTTTAAAATTCGTAATTTAATTCATGTATAATCACATAAAAAATGTAATCTACGTTGTACTTAGTTTCTCTGTTTTTCATCCGCTTAAATACCAATGGTCTATAGAGGTATTGAATTAAATCTTGTCTCATGTAGTGAGCGATCAATATAAAATGACCAGTTAAATGATGAATCTCTTATAAGCATTCATCAAGTTCTCGTTCTAACAGATTTCTAGTAAAAGGACATGCTTTATCGTACATGAACATGATAAAAGAGAAAGAATCCTGATACATACTTCTCACTCGTTTTGTTCCACGCTGCCTTCTCAACACTTAACGCAAGTTGCATGTAGAAGCTGAGTAGGTATATTGGTGCTTGAACCTTTCAACCGCATGGAACAAGTGAGAGAAAATATCTAATCAACGGTAAAGACAATTTAGGGTAAAAGATGATGAAAGGGAAAAGCTCTTCTCTACTAGAGACAAAAAGAAATCTCAGATGTTAATGTATATTGTGATGAAAGAAACATGGTATGAACATGAATTTCCATGATCAAGATTTAAATATACTCACAATTTGTGATCTTTCATAATTTTTCATAAACCTATCATTTATTTAAAGATTCAAATGAATTTTAGTTGTATTATCCAGTATTATTAGATATACATTCAAATTCACAATATAGCTAGTCAGCAAGCAATAATAAACGAAGACTTATATATTTAATTTGAAATTGATTTATGAATTTATAACAAAAAGTATAGTTAAATTTTGTCATTATGAAACAAAACTTTTTTAATGGCAACAAATATTTTGACCATTTTATGTATAGAATATTTTAAATATTTATGCTATTATAATTAAATTTTATATTAATTATATTTTAAAACATATGTATTATATATTGAAAACCTTTCCTCTTACTTGAATTAAAAAGATTTTAATGAAATACCAATAAACGGTTCCTTAATATTATATAATACACGAACAATGAATTAAATGTAATATTGAAAAATAATTTATCCTATTTATAGGGAGCGGGATTTAATAAGTAATACAATCTAACAAAATACACTGATTAATTTGATATTACAGAATGTGAGAAAATAATTGCTACCAATTATAACGTTGCGTATACAAAATGAGCCAAAAACAGATTCTGAGACCAGCGGAATATTTAACTAGAGCGTCAATCAGTTTGAATCAATTAATATGAACATTGTGATCTAAATCAGAGTATTAAATAGAGTGGCTGACAGCGAACGAGTTTGTCTGATAGAATTCGACAGTAAGATTCATATATAATTACTTTCTTCATTCTTTTACTCTCATTTTGCTAAAGCACAATGAGAAATCTAAATTTTAATATAACTAAGATGAAATATTTTCAGGAAAAATAAATTTTGGAAAAGGAATTATATATATAAATATATATATATATATGCATACATAGATGCATACATTTTGGCCGTAATTGGAAAAGGCTTTATATATGTGTATGTATATATATACTTACTTTTGGGAGTAATTGAAAGTCCTTATAACATGTAATATAATTATATGTTATTGCAATGTATGAGATAATTTTATATTTTTCATGCGTAGTACCTTAATAAGAAAATTGTAAATTAGAACAATGTTTTGCAATTCAGAACTTCTGCAGCATAGTTCATGTTAATACTATTCTTCACTATTAAAATTCTTATTCTAGACTACATCAATTTTGTTAATTGTAATTAAAAATACTTAAATATCTATTAATAAAAATAATTCAGAATTGTATGAAAAAATATTTATTGATGAAAATTTATTAACTAATTATTACAATAATTTATAATTATTTTATATATTATGTAATATTACAAAAATAATAATAATCATCTAATTATATTATCTAATTATGTTATCATGAAATATAACAAAAAATAAAGTTATATTGTTTACATTCTCTACTTTAATGGATTAAACATTTAACAATTGTATTAATACGTAAATTTACAAACGCAAAATTCAATAAAAATATTACATGTAAATTCTATTTAAATCATTAATAATATTACACTAATATTGAATAGACACGTAATTATCATAAATCTATCATTCAATTAATACATGCACGATTTGTTCATATCTGTAGTTAATTCGTGCGGTTACAATTACATTTAACATGCGATTCCACAGTATTCCACTGTATAGATTCCGTGTGATCTTTGATTCTCCGACAACTCAATATGATCATGTAATTCTCATTTAAACAAAAAAATTTTCCTCTTCATTTTCAAATGTAATCAATATAACGACCTATACAATAATAAAAACTTTTCCGTGTTGTTCTGTATGAATTTTTAAATTGCTGCCTTTTTTTGATCCATTTTATTTTATCATTCATCGCTGTACTCGTTAATCAATAATACAACGATTATGATTTTAATGTCTCATAAAACATTTGTGACGACAAATAAATTTAAGATAGTTATTCGTTACAAATTGCAGTTTAATTTTTAACTTAACTTCTTGTAAATAATGTTAAATATTAAATAATTAATCCAATATATTTATAATATATAATGAATGTATATTTTATTCAGTTATAAATACATGCTTCACTGATACTTCAATTTAAAAACGATTAAATAACAATTAATAAGGGCATTTCTCAATGATATTCAAAGCATATAATATTCTTAATAATAGAAAATAATATTTTAAAATTTTCTTGAAACTTTCAATTATCTCATTAGAAAGAAATAATTAAATTAATTATATCTGTTTTCTTTCTAAATTACTTACATGTATTTTTAACACATGCAACTTTATTGCATGTAAAGTTTCAATTTTTGAAATAATGAATTCGAAATAATAAATATATATAAATATATAGAGTAGAATTATATGTCTCTTAAGTAAGTAGAACATTATTCTTATTCATATTAAAAATGAATAAATATGTTATTATTTATAACATTTGTATTATTTTTCGAATTAAATGTAAAGATTTCTTTAATTTATATTTAAGGTTATTTGCACACAAACCATTGTTAATATCAATTCTTCTGACAGCCAATTATATTATTATTATATTGAAAAGGTAATTATAGTATTTTAATTTGTATATGTTTAAGAAATAAATAATTATGAAAGATACTCGATCAAATTAATATAACTATATTAACACTATAGTTATAATAGAATTGATGTTTTATTTACTTGATGCAAGATTCAAGTTTTTACATAAATTAAATTCACTAAATATTTGTAAATGAGTCTTAACAGCACACAATATTGTGTGCTAATTTGTTCATTTGTAAATATTTTATTTCTAATAGTTTATTATTTTGCTTGATAATTATAAAAACTATCTGATTACGGTTTTTGAATATCTACTATTTTAATTTGAATAATTTTAATAATTTTACATGATTTCTAAATAATGCTTTTATAAGGTATAATGAATTTAATTTACTCGATAATTTAATGTTTACCTAAATAAAGTATTATTTAAGCGAATACTTAAATTTATTTCTCTATTTTAATGCAGATTTTTGAAAATTAATTGTATAAGTCTATATATAATTTAATATAATTGAAAATATTTATTTTGTCTAATTTATTACGTAATAAGTAATCTATTACATAATCTAATTGAATTATAAATAAATCAGTTATATGTTCATTGAAATATTAATAAGAGCTAATAACTTAAAAATTTGAATTTTCATAGTTTTTCTCAGTATTGTATGTAGCTTAAAGATGCGTTTGTACAATATAATAGGCATCAGAATATAATACACATTTTACTGTCTTTTCTTCTCTTATAATTTCGATTTCTTTCTGTTCATACCTTCTATGTGATATTTGAAAAAAAGAGAAATAGACTCTATGAAATTGCTAGATGGAGTCGACGCATATCTCAGGTGAAATGGGGGGATGTAATTTAAGTGAATTGACGTAATATCACCTCACTTAACCTTTCTCTTCACACATATAAACTCTGCCTCTTTCTCTCTTTACATATATTCATTCATTCATTCATCTACCTCTTTCTCTCTGTTCTATACTCTCCTTTTAACTTATGAGTACCAGCGTTCTATATAGGATTTAATATACCCGCACATCCTAGTGGTACGTAATGTTCTGTATCTAGGGTGTAATTTGAAGCGTTTAACCTACAAGAGAACCACTAGAAAGAGAGTGAGAGAGCGGAAGAGATTGTAGAGGTAAAGGAGTAACTGTGAAATGGGTAGTTGAATATGTTTGGGAAAGGCATAGCTCGAAGAAAGCGGATGAGAATTACGAGCATGTGTAATTTTGTACTTGTTCCATCTTTCTTTTCACCTATTTTATACAATATACAGCGTCTTCTGTCATTTCTAAATTCATGTTTAGTACAAAACTCATTTTAAAGTCTCTATCTCCTTTTGAAGTTCGTTTTGAATTCTTCTTATTTTAACATTGCCTTCAATTTTAACTGTAGTTCTTTCCTTTTTCACCCTTCTATTATATAATTTATAATTGTGTATAATAGAGAATTGCAAAAAAAAAATCCGTTGAAAATTATCATAACAATAATGTCCTCTCGAGCAATAGCACACGTAAATACATGTGTGCATAAACATGTGTATGAAAGAGCGGTCAGAAAAGTTAAAGAGCACGAAAGGCGGAGAGAGATGAAACAGATAAGTTTACGTACTGTCAGCTGCACCATGGCACTTACTCTCCTAATAACAATGCTCGAACTCTTACATCTGCATAACAATGTTTAACCATGAAAACAAAGCCTTCTCTACCTTCCTCTTCTCTGATGCTGTCGAGAAGCTGAACGATAAAAAATTACACATGGGTATGAGTAGTACCTGTGATGTATATACGTATATAGTAGATCTGAAAAAGGAAATAGCGTGTGGCAATCTAATGGCTTAGTTTTCATTATTATCAAATAAATCAAAAAGTTATTTGGAGAGAACCATATACTCTCTTCTTCTCATTCTTCCTATTTCGCTTTCTCATTCTCCCCTCACGTATTATCCTCTGAATATTCATAACAGCAGCCAAATTTTTTATCTTATTCTCTATGTATATTAACAACTATTTTCACTACTAGAACAGTAAGGTGAAAATATAAAAAGCTTTACACTTTCATCGAATTTTTTTGTGAAATATAAAGACATTGTATAAGCAAATAATTATTTACATTATTTTATCTTTAATTACGTAAATGCGAAAAACTTATAATTATGTACTACAATAACAGTTAATTATGAGATAAATAGCTTGATTCACAGACAAATATATTTGTCGTTTAAAAAAAAAAGAAAGCCTTTTTTACAGATTCTTTGCCAATAACACTATTTTTTAATTTATATATTTTATGAATTCTATATTATCATAAAAATATGAGTAAAATATTTACATACAAAAATAGATTGTATAGCTTGAACAGATTTTCAGAGGCTATTATAATTTATCGTAAAATTAAAATAATATGCACACTTTTAACTTAAAAATCTAGAACAACACTCACAATAATATATTTTAATTAAACACCTAAAGTCTATAAATGTAAAGCTCGTTATGTGATAAATTATGGAAATTTGTTTTTATAAATCATTGTGAAATGTATTAATGATTAATTATTTAAATATATTAATTATTAAATTTTATCTGATAACCCGTCTTGTAAGCCCAATATAATATACAGTGGGATTTTTATTAAAATTATTTATTAATGCAGGTACATAATTTGATAATGCATATAGTGAAGTTATATTTTGGTAAAAGTATTGAAAACTAAAACCTTTTAAAAGAGCATAATTTAAATGAATAAATTAGGTTAGACTTGACTACAAATAAGTTGACTATACCAATTACTTTAGATGAATGAGCTCACTTTAACGAATACCATTTTAATATTTAACATCTATAACATAACTAATTTCAATGAATTTTCAAATATTTTAATTAATATAAATAATAAAATATGATAAAAAATATATAAAATTTTTAAATATGATAATTATCTAAATAATGGCTTAATATTTTTATATAACTTTTTAGGAGAAACATAATCTCAATTAATCTTAAAATAGTGAAGCTATCTTCTACCATTATTTGGAAATTATTGTATTACTTATCTGTTTTCGATTATTCGTATAAAATTTGGTTTAAATATTAATATAATTTATTAATGATTGTTTTAATTCAAATAAACTCGGGAGACAAATTAGAATAAAATATGAAATACTTATTACATGTTATACAATAGGTTTTATAAACAATTCATTTATTTAGTAATTTTGTATAATTTTTGAATTGATATCTAATAATTGACATGAAAATGTTCGAATATTTTTAACAAAAATAATTAAAAATACTTTAAAATATTAATACATACTTCCGAAAATCCTCTAATAATTGTTTTTATAAACTGATTCTATTGAAATTGATTTAATAAATATCATAATTTTTTAACAGGGATTTAATTTACTTTCACAATTTTTATATTTTGACGAAGAATATTAACAAATAAACTTATTTTTAAAATGTCATACGAATAGTCATAAATTTTTGTATATTTATTGAAATACGTTATTATTTCGTTTGTGATATAATGAATTTCAATATTTAAAGTATATGTATGCACTCACTGAAAGTCAGCTAAAATCTGCTTTTTTATTATTTATAAAATATAGTTTCACAATTTTTTGTTAATTACTTTGTAAGCGGATATATTTGTATTAATGTTATCAGAAAAGGATTTTCTTGAAATCTGAATCTAATATATCAATATATTTTCTATTTTATGTTGTATTATACTTTTATAATTTCATAATTTAATGATATAACTATTCATGTAATAAAGTAATACTGAATAATAGTCATTTTTCTATATCTATTGTGAAATATACTAAATTTTTTCCTGAAAAAATTATTTCTTAAAAATATAGTCTAATTCCAATAGGTCCAATGCATAACAATACATTCAATACATTTTGTCTAACGTTTATAAAATAATACTACGTACAATTAGAATGTATATGATATAGTTAAATAATTATGCGAATTATTCAATTTTAGTGATGTATAGAAAATAAATTTTAATAAATATAACTAAAATTTAAAAAATGGAAACTTTGAAATATTAAAAAAAAATGATAACATTATATTATAATTATTAATAATTACGAAATAAATTTTACCAATTATCTTATAGTTTTCATTTGTAAATATTGCAAAATAGTATAATATAATAATTTTATATATTGAAAAAAGTAATAGAACATTATATTTAAAAGAAAAGTACGATTTGCTACTTTCTAGATATATAGAGAACAAAAATTACAATATGAAATTTAAAAAAAATAGAAAATATATTTAATTCATTGCAAAAAAAAAACAGGAATTAAAACATAAATAAGCCAAACATTTTTGGTATTGCATGTAATCAAGAAAATTTATGTTTTATAAATATAGCAAAATAATAGTGTTTTCTAATTCATGTGACTTTTTATATAAGCTAATACGTGATATAAATATATATGAGATTGTATAATTTTATTCGTTTTCGGCTCATTATGTATCTATATTTAAAAGGCATTAATATCGATAAAATCGAAAAAGTTGAGTAAGAGAAAAATAGTCCGAATGAAGATAAACTAGTAGGTTACAATAGTATCAGTCTGAGATTATTGTATTTGCTGTTTATATGTAGTCTATGACTGAATAAAACGGTGAACCAAACACTTTTAGAAAAATTATCGGAACATATTTTTCTATTTATTAATGTAAGATAATAATATTTTCAGAACTTTTTACTTTCTAATGAACAGTATAATTGTGCTGAGAATTTATTGCATCTCAATATAAAATTATTTTTACTGTGGAACATTACTATGAGTTTTTCATAATTTTTCGATTTTAAATAAGCATAAATATAATAATTTCAAAAAATAAATTTTAATAAAATGTTCAAACATCTTTCTCGATAGTATCTTTTCGAATACTACTGTTAAATGAGTACAATGTTATGAACAATACAAAATATTTATATAGGTTCTTAAATTACTTGAATTTTTAATTTACTAATTTCATTCACTTTTACCAACGGATATAATTTCATTATATCTTAATTATATATTATAACGAACATAGATAGTTTTTCAATTCTATATCTAATATAGAATTGCTTTATTTAAAAAAACAATTTCTTTCTCTAATTCTTTATGAACGTGACAAAATTTTTTACATGTTATTTTCAAAATTCTTACATTCAAATAGATTATAGATATATATAATTTATAATATACTTTGTTTTTTTAAACTCTAGAAGAATTAACCCTTATTAATATACAAAATTTCACCAAACCTTATATCAATTATCATATTTTATCAAAGAACTTAATAAAAAAAAATAATTATTTTACCACAGCAAGCGAGTAAAGTAATCTATATTGATTTTAATTGTAATTTAAGTTATGCAACTAAACGAAGTTTGTAAACTCATGATATCAAAATAACGAATGATTTGAAATTGACCAATTCTATGTTAACCAATATTGAACAAATATAACAAAGTATGTTAACTACTATTTATGTATGTCAATCATATATAATTTCAACAATTAAATAATTGATATAAATTTCCTATACGTGATGAATTCTTTATTGCGAACTCAAATTCAGTCTTTGTAAAAGATCTAATCTGTTGAATACAATTTTAGTCAGACATCAAGCAATACGAAACTGGAAAATTTACTTTAAATATTCTTCTTTAAATTTTCCATCAACCTAAAGTTGTGTTGTAATAACAATAAAAATGTTATAAATTAAAAATTTGATAGATTATATTAATATTGAAACTGAATGATTTTAAACATAATCTGCAATAGATAAAGAAAAAGGTTAATGACAGTTATTATTTATATTGACCAATCCTAAAATTTTTTACATTAATTTTATTTTGAGTGATCAAATTACTCGTAATTGTTATATAATTATTATTAAATTGTCGAGAAAATATATTTATATAACTTTAGTTTGCAAATATATGTTTTCATTATTGTATTTGATTATATTTAAAAAAAGTATCAACTTTTCAAAATCATTAAACAGTATATATCTTGAATATATAGAATATCGTCCATAATATCATCTTTCTCTCTCTCTCTCTCTCTCTCTCTCTCTCTCTCTCTCTCTCTCTCTTTCTATATATATATATATATATATATATATACATTTTTTTACTCGTTTAAATATTTAACTGCATCTATGATATTCTTATCTGTAGTTCAATATTTTAGTTCCTTATTTACAATTGTCTAAAATAAAATATTTGTAAAATAAATATATCAAAACCTATCCTCTAAACGGATTCATTTGCTGCATTCAGATTTGGCTTTTAACTGAACTTATGAAGCGGTGACAAGATCTATATCCGTTAAAAAAATTTTATATTATAATCATGGTCCAACCGTCATTAGAGAAATTAATTTTGATTACAACTAGTAAAGAAGTTGAAAACAATCGTAAACTGTGTGCATTAATTTTTTCAATAATTCCCCTAATTTTATAATCATTCCATAATACTTAGAATTCCGTTTCATGTCTATCCCTTCTCGTAATACTTAACGATTTTGTGAATTATTTTTTACGTACATTCGAATCATCGATAATTTTTTATGCAAACTTTGATTACTTATCTAACAATTATTCATTGTATTAGCATTAGCTTTTAAAGGATAATTTTCTAAATTATGAGTCTTTAGTAAATTTATTACTAGAACTACATATTTATTGAATTATTATATGCTTTTATTTTTCGTAAAATACATAAAATTTCATTATAGTATCATTCTAAATCATCTATTAATTCAGCTTTACTTAAATAATTAATAGTATTTATTTTTATGTCCAAATTTATAATTGAATCGTTAAGTATAGAATCACAAATCTTTTATAGGATGTATTTCAATACACGAATTTTAAATTACAAATATCATGAATTTATATACTTGACATAAATCATGTAACACAATAGAGTGTTATCTGCTATTCATAATTCTTATATGCATAAGTGAAGTTTCCATTATTCAAAATATAAATAACTAGACTATGGGAAAAAATAAATTACATGAGGTTTTTAAACGTTTCATCCAAACTTTAATTTTTACAACCAATACATATATTTCTATTATCAATTTATCTCCGATAAAACAAAATTTTCATAATAAGATTATATTTTTAATATAATATATATGCATTTAAAAAATACTGTCGTGCGCATATTTTGAATAATATAGCTATTTGTATGTGCTTATAAAACTGTATATTAGTAAATGAGGTCTTTACATAGATTTTAATCTTAAATAAAAATAAAATATTATTCTTAAAGAACGACTTAAATAAAATAAATAACGTGCATTAAATATTAAAACATTTTTACTCTCGTTACGAACAATTAATTTCATTGGAAAAAATGTTTTTAATTACCCAAAACATCGCTCGTTCATAGACCGACTAAAAAAGTAAAAAAATTAAATTACTTTCAAATATTTAAAAGTTGAATGATGGAACCGAGTACAGAGTATTCAATGATAAAAAAGGATACACGTAAAAATTGACGTCGAGTTTGGAAGTCTAGACCGGAATCGTCTATTGGAAAGTCCACCACTTTTATTATCGAGCGTAATCTCATAAACTCCATAGAGTTGCACCTCTAGAGAGCAAGGATGAACTTGCCGCTCAAATGAAATACGGAAGAAGAAAGCAGAAAAGTCGTGGAACAGGAAATCTGGGAATGATCTCGCGGTTGCACACCTGTCCCCTTACCGATCTTAGAAATAGCTTCTCGTTACAATATACAGTTATTCGCATTCAAAGAAGGAAACTAAGCTATAAACTTACATGTGATGTCTATAAAAACAAAAGTTAAAGAAAAGAATAAAATATAGTTAAAAAATTTTATCGAGATCCTATAGTACTCTTCCAGAAATCTTCAAAATCTGACGTGGAAGAATGTGAAATCAGTCTTTCAATAATTCCTACTTTACAATATCCATCATTCATTAATTTTAATTTCATTAAAATGATTGCATTATGTAGATAAAAAGTAATACATTCTTCAAGATTCCGATTATTTTTATAGCCATTTTCATGATTTTGCTTCTCTCAAATTAACTGCTCAATATTCTAATTTTATTAAAGATAATATATATAAATAATTTAATATTATTTTTAAGGTTTGTTTTATATGCATACAATCATACATAATAATATAGCACACTTTAAGAACACATTACAAAAAATTTTTTTAATAATTCTTTTAATTTTTAAATACTGATCTTTATTTGATTTAATTGTAATAGGTTTGTAAAATATGTGATACAATAATACAACAAAAAATTATTGTGATGCAATAATACCATCATATTTTTTATTAATTTATAATCTTAAATTAGATAAATTAATATCTTTTTAATTATATATATTAATGGGTCAGAATAATAAAAAGAACAATGCCTCTTTAATGAAAATATAATGTTTGATTGTTTGTTTGAAATATAATATAACAAAATTCCATTCATTCTAGTATATTGATAATAAAAGTAAAGTATAATATTAATATATATGTTCCATGCAGTATGCTAATATTCTCATTATACTTAAAATTAAGTCAATAAATTAAAATTAAAATTAAATTAAGTTAAAAAATTAATTTTAATTATAAATAAAATAAATTTAATGTGAATAGAAAAATTTCCCATAAAATTGAGGAAGATAATTATAAATTAAAAAATGTATACTCATAGTATGTATAGAATAGGTACAGAAATAATTTATTGAAAACCCAAAATACGATGAATAAAAATTAAAACACTTTTGTTATGTATGCATTAAGATTTTAATCTGCATTATATCTTCCTAATAATTTTGTTATTTTCTGGGTCAGCATTCTGGCACTATCAGTAATTAGATTTTAAATTTCTTACTAATTCTTATAGATTTCATAAATTGTGTTTTAGACAGTAAGTTGATTAATATTATCTCAAACAAACTCATATAATAGATCAAGATATTACCCGATTAAAGTTGTAAGTCCTAAGTATAAATAAAACTCTGAAAAAGATTTGTAAGATAGTTGCTTTCATTTTTATCCATTCTATCTTTAATATTTCGAACAAAAATGTACAAATAGAATAAAAAATTGTGAAAATTTAAATAAATGTAATTTTATGAAAAGCAGTTTTTTATTAGAAATAAAATAGATATATTCCTTTTAAATAAGAAAAATGATTTCTTTTCTAGTATATAAATTATTATATAGTTTGAATAGTATGATATTTAGAGAAATATTTCACGAAGAATACATGTCGGTTATTACACATGTAAGTTTATGACATTAAGTTGTTATAACTGCTTAGAATTTTATTTATAAAATTAGACATAAATATCTAACAAATACAATTTAATAAATAATTAAAACTACAGTAAATGGAAATTTTGTCTATTTATAAATATACACAAACATATAGTTGATTTTATAAAAATAATACTTTATTTATACTTGTAATTTTTCCTGTGAAAAATGAATTCATACATTCGTTTATAAATTTTTCTTAAACATATTTTTGTTATATATATATATATATATATATATAGGGTTCAAATTCTATAAGCTTTATTTCATAAATGTTGTTTTGTTCTTTTATTAATCGAAATTTCAAACCAGATATTATTGTAAATGAAAGAAGAAATCGTATTTCTCATCAATTATGACTATTTGAAGAAGGTCATTAAAATTTTTAAATTTTTAAATAAGGTAATAATATAATAAATCATTTAATAATTCTAAAAGTTTTTTACATATATATATGATATTTGACTTGAATGAAATTCCATAATACTTAAATAGATGTATGAAACTATTAACTCTAATTTATACTTAAATAAATTGTAGATGGTATTTTATATAACTCAGTAGTTTATAAAGGAAAAGCTAAAGAAAAATTTTATTTCCTGTTCTATTTCCAGGGTTGATGTCCGCGGTAAACCTCTCACAGAGGCAAGGCACCAGTCTACTCTCTTTGGACAAAGAGCCTACTTTCGTACATCTATTCAAGAACCGGCAGTGCTAGTATTAGACGATATCAAGAGACACGATGCCGCAATTTATAGATGTAGAGTGGATTTCCATCGGGGACAGTCCAGGAGCGTTCGGTATAATCTAACTGTTATTGGTAAGAGTACTTGTGAATTTATTATACTATTTATGTTCTTCATAATTAATAGTATTAATGCATATAAATTAAATTTTTTATGTGATATTGAAAAAATGAATACAGCATTACAAAATGAATGAAATACTATAAGAGTATATGATCATTAAATTTGCTATTGAATCGAACGAAAGAGAATCAAATTTTTATTATACTATCAGAAATATAGACTAAAGTATTATTTAATATTTTGTCCTGTAGAGATAAAATCTTATATGGTTTCATTTTAAACCAAAGAACAAAAATGTTTAAAAACATTCGGAAACCAATCGGTAAAACCGGTTAAATACCCACCATAATATAAAAATCAATAAATGGTAATAAATCTTTCGAATCCTTCGAAAGTATAAAGATAATTATAGGTAAATAAGACAAGAAGAGCAATAAAAGATAATAAATAGAAAAATAAGAAGTCCAAACATAATTAAAGTCGAAGAAAGAGAGATAAAGAAATGAGTGAGAGGGAATGAAAAAAGAGGAAATGAATGAAAGAAAGAATGGATATAAATAAAATGTTGACTTACTCTAGTTAATGATGTTTTATATAACTTAATAAAATATAATCTAAAGAATTGTATATCTGAAGCTATAAGACCAAAATTGTTGTACATATTGTGACTAACTTTAAAATCAACATATTTTTAATTTTCAGTGTAAAACAATGTAATTATGAAAAACATTATACTTTATGTAGATCAATATAATAGCCTCAGATTCAGTTTGAGTATAAGAACATAACAATAGTCAAAGATAACTCTCATTTTAAAACGTATCAAGCCTAATATAATTCTTTAATTCAATAGTGAATTAAAGTAAGAGGCATATCTTATATTCATTATATATATTAGACCCATATAACTTACAAGTAGCTAAATTCTCAAAAAAAAGCGAAAATATTTTAGCGTGGTTTTCTAATTTAAATAGATATTTAAATCAGATATGAAAATAATTCAGAATAACATTTTATATTTTCTAAATTATACTTAAGTATTTTGTGGTTTTTATAAAAAAATAACTCAGCTTTGAATTTCTTTTGAACTTTGAACTCACTATGAATTATGTATAAATTTTTTGAACATAATATATAATATTATTAATATTTTTAATATTAATAGATAATATTAATAAATTATGAATTGAATACATAATTTTCACTTACTATTAACATTCATTGACATAAAAGCCTTTCTCAAAAGTATTATTTTGTTACGAGTTTTTTTCAGACCAATAGCTTATTATCTAAAAAATTGAAAATATTCTAACTCATTTAAATTATTAATATTTAGCATCATATATTTATAATTTTCTTGAATTAATTTATATGTGCTAAATATAATTTTATAATAATTATAGAACAAATTAAAATGTTACTGAATTGAATTATTAAAATCATTGAAGTTTATTAGTATTGTATATTTAATAGTTCACATATGATTATTTTAAGTAATGTAAACTATCAAATCTACGAAGTACTTATACTATTAATTATATTAAATATATTATAAGATATGATATTAAGTAATGAAAAATTTTTATCCTAACGATAAATGAAATAAGATTGTAAACAACTCAATTAAATATTAAAACGATTTTATTATAACAAATTATTATAATAATTATTATAACAAATTGAATTATTATAATTTTTCATAATGCTAAAGAATTTGATAATTCGAGATTTTTAATACAATATATTATGTGTCGATTATAATACAGTGTTCCTCCACAGTAAGTAAAGCAATAGCAGCCTGTTATTGTTCGATAAACCGTTGTATACTGACTAAATGTAGACATATGCTGCTCTTATAGTGAAGTTAAGAAAATACTAGGTGAATCATCCTCAATATCTTAGCCACTACCCGAGAACTAATATTTCATCATTATCGATAGTACAAGTTGATCAAGAGAAGCATATGAAAACTCAGCTAGAGATGAAGAAAAAAAACAAGCAAAGAGTCATATGAATTTATAGACATATAAATCCAAAGTTGAGCTCTTCAGAATCTCTAGTATTCCACGACCACTTTAGACACTCGCTATTTCATTCTTATTCTTTCTTTTCACTCGCACATTAGACGTTTACATACTTCTATAAATCAAGAGACTTTGTCTAGGTAGCCCGTGCATTGATAGATATTTTCTCGGCCTTTCTTTCAACAAGGCTAACACTATTATAAATTACTCTCAATTGAAATGAAGCGATCGTGACTGCCTCTTTTAGGGGTGGGAGCGATTAGGATTAATTATTTAAAATTGATTCTGATCATAAGATAAGATTTTTATATGTCTGAAACCAAATATTTTAAACTAAAAAATGAAGAATTTTAGAATGATTTTTCGTAAAAATTTATATATGTATGTATTTTATAAATAAATGTAAACATATATTCATAAAATGGAAATATACTAATTAATTTAACTACAATTCATTTCCTGACAATTAATAGTTTAAACAATTAATAGTAGTTATGGTTTAATATAAATGAATAATTTATAAATTGCATAATTCAAAGAAGCCTTTGAATAATAAAAATCATATATATATATATATATATATATATATATATATTAAAAATTATAGATTTATTAGTTATTGTTTTACTTATTAATTATCCAATTATTCTTAGAATAAATAAATATTAAAAGTGATTATAGACTAAAGATAACTTCCATTTTACATTAACTTTGATTATTATTTTTTTTAATTATTAAAATTTCAAAATAAATTTAGTAATAAATTTTAAAAACATATCTATTTAATAAATGCAGTTTTCTTATATAATATGTAATAAAATAAAAATTTGTCTTTTCCATAGAATATAAATGTCAACGCTATCGTAGTGTAACAAACGAATACATTAATTAACATTTATTCTCTAAATACAAATATTTTCATTTATCATATAGTTATATAGTTCAAATTAATGTGAAATTAACTGAAATTTGTAGTATAAAAATATTATTTTTATGTTATATTCTATCCAAGAAATATTTAAACTTTACTCATAAAAATACTCTTATAAGCTTAAAATTTTAACGAGAGCAAAGTGTCCGAAGTTTTAAAATATTTTTTCAAGCAAAATATTTTAGTTTTTGTTAATGAGTTTTTCAATACTTGATAAAAAACACTTTTAATTATTTTTCTACATTTAAAGCCTTCAAACTAATTACAAAGAAGTAGATCTAGAAATAACTATGGTTTTACATTTAATTTTAGTGTTTTACTATTTTATCAATGCAGTTAAAAATAATACAATTTATTATTATATAGCAATTTTGATGAGCGTATTTTTATTTTTTAAATTAAAGTTTTAAATTTATACATCGTCGCTTGATTTTACTGGAAACAATATAAAGCATTTTTTGTTAACATATATTTTTAATGAATATATTAACTTTAAACAGACAAAAAAAGCATAAAAAACTATTTATAATAATAAAAATTAACATTTCTTACAAGACAGCTAGTAAAATTATTATTTTAAAAGTAATATTATGTACAAATAAATACCATTAAATAATGATTATGATTATCATATAATACATAAAATACTATATAAAATACAGAATACATATTATATTTACTAAAGATAAAATTTATGGTAAGATTGTTCTTTGTAAAGGAAACATTCTCAATTTCATATGAATAATGGGACTTATGGAACACCTACGTAATTTCCATGTGCTTTCATTTTCTCATCTTTCTTTATATATTTGTATTCATGTTATTGTATCGTAAAATATTATTAATAATTTTTAATAACGTATTTTATAACTCTATATATAATTTTTATATTAAATTTTATAATCAAAATTTAGTAACAGATTAATATTTAGATTTAATTGAAAATAAAATATTCTGTGAAACTGAAATATAATATTAGTGGAGTGCTAAATTTTTTATGGATTATACTTCATTTACTAAATATTTAGTTTGTTGTATTCCCCAATATCTGAATTTTATATTATAATTTAAGTTATATCAAAAGTATAATAGATAAAGTCGAATATTGTAATTTATAATGCATACTTTAAAAAATACTAAAAATCAGACGACTTTGATCTGCATATTCTACATATAAAATAGAAATTCAAACATACTGCCTCATATATGAACTTTTAAACGAACTTATTTTCCGTTAACAAGGTTGAAACTAGTCCACGGAAAGTTCACTAGGAATTTCTGTCTAAAAACTTTGGGTCTCGAATACCAGTAACACAAACTACCATTACAGTTATTATGAACTTCAATGCCAAAGGTGATAACAGTAGCTCGATTTGATATACTTGAATTTCACTCTCATTTTGCTCCAACCTAAATACGAACAAAATTAGTAAATTGCTATACATTATACTTTTTACCGTAGTCTTTCATGCATTGCAGCAACTAACAAGTCGAGTATTCCATCGACCATCGCATTCATTAGTTCGTAGTTTTGTGTTCGCTAAAGTAAATACTGCATCGTTGCCGACGCCTATGTTGCTGCCTTTCAAGGCGTGATAAAGTGTCCGGAGTAACTACGGGAATTATTTCAAGTAGATGGGTTCCCTTCTTGGGATTTGCTGAAGAAGCTAGAAGCTCGTCGTCGTAGTTGGTGGCGGCAACGTCGCAGCGCCCTTCTTAACCCTCGAAATTAACTGCTCGCGTGCCGTTACGCCCGTTTTGTGTGCACGCGGGTTAAAGCGGGATAAATTTATGATGAATATAATGGTACCGGCAATACCCCAACGATAGTTTAGAATTACCCAAGATTGGAAACTAATTTGTATAATAAATATTTCTTTATTGAATTGTCATGTATTTAAAGTGTATATTTTTCTAGAATAAAAGACTGAACATTTTTAGACTCACAAGAGAAGCTTGCCCAAATATTGAGTAAAATTACTAAGTAATTTTTATAAACTTAGGACCTGGAACTCTAAAGTACCTTTAAGAGTCCATTAATCTGCCCTAATTAATTTCTGCTTAGTAAAAGTATATTATAATTTTACCACGCTGATAATAATTATTAGATAGTAAACAATTACAAATATATTGGCCATTTATTTAAATAATATCACAATATATAGTTATACATTAACATTATTGTATATTAATATAAATTTCATATTTAAATACGATTATAGAATTTATAAAAAATAACCTATTCAATATTTCTACCTTTTTAGTAATTTTAGAAATGTAAATTATTTTGAAAATATCTAAATATTAATAAATATTCATTAATTTAACGTATATATTCGAAGTCAACTACATTCTTTAATAGTCAGATAGTTACATTAATATATTATATGTAATAACATTTTTTTAAATAAACTCTATTATTGAAAGTACTTAATAATTTAACTTGTACAATTTGAAAAATAAAATTTGGAAAATCGAGTTGAAAAACAAGAAAAGTATTTCGAATTACATTTGAAAGATATAAAGTTGCTTCTTTTTAACACAACGACTTTTTTAATGAAATAAAATGTTAAATGTAAAAAATTCTTTATATAGAGAATATATGAGAGCTTATATAAAATTTGCATATTTTTTACCAATCGGTAATAAATTTACATCAGTTTGATATATACCAAGTTCGGCTTTATTATTTTTTCTGTCAATGGATTTAGTATTCATAGAGAGTATGAGAATAATATAGTTGGACAGCATCTTTCAGCGACCCTGTCTTTCTATGTTCACATCTAAATCATTCATATGAAGTTTTTCACGTTGCACTCACCCCTTCTTTTTAGGCAATTTGTGCCTCTAAAAATGACAAACCGACTTTCATTTATGCTATATTTTCATCGTTTCAGTGCTAATTAGAGCTATTTTCGCTTGTAACGAACGATTGAAAATTAATTTTTCAAATTGGCATCAGAAAATAACTAAGATAAAAAGTGAGAAAACGCAAAAATGTTTTAGACAAGTAATAACTACTGGTCTACGTCAACCATCAGATTTTAATATTTCCATCCATTTCTCAAACAGAATAAGAAAGATAATATATAAAAAAAGAGTTTGAGAATATGAGAAAGAAAGCGAGAGAGAGAGAGAGAGAGAGAGAGAGAGAGAGAGAGACAAAAGGATGGAACGCAAACTTCAGGCTACCAAAACGAGGTACGAGAATAGCACACAAGTTAAAGTCTAACTTTCTCATTTTAAATCACTTTACTCTCTTTCATAACTTTACCATTATATACATAAATATTCCAAATGTTAAAATTATTTTGATGTCTATCGACCTCTTTTTATATTCTATTTTGAAGCCAACTATATTGAATTCCGATCATGTATTAACAATTAAAATTAATAAATTTCAGATCTTCATTAAATTTTTCATTTATCTTTACAATAATTTTTTAAAAATTTGAATGATTTAATATATTTGTATTTAGTATATTATGATAAATTATATAAATTTTATTATAAATTTGTTATAATATTGTCGATATAATAGTTTTGATATTCAAATATAATACGAATATTAGTCTAATATCTTGTGTGTAATCACAAGTTATGTATTGACGTTTCTTCATCTTTTGATTACAAAAAATATTATGTAATCTCTATTATAATATCTTATTTGTTTTCAAAAATTATTTTTTAGATATATCTATGCGTTTGTGACTATTATCTGTTTGATTGTTAAAGGTATTATGTATTATGTACTTTATGGTACCTAATACTACATATATTATATTTGCGAAATAAATAAATTAACTTATAAATTTGGAACTTAAATATCCATAAAATCTCAGTTATAATAGGTATTATTTATCTCATTCATTCATAATAAAAACTCGATCTTTATTATTCATTGGTGGTATAATGTTACTTAAATCGCCTATAAAATATCAGTTCAAAACTAATTTAAGCAAATTAATTATTTGCTCATTAATAAATTTAATTAATCCATTAATTTTCCTATCTACTATCGTTTGTTGCCGAATGTTGTGGATAAAAGAATCTAGTAGTATTGTATTTTTTATTTACATGAACAACAGTTCGTACTATTCCGGCATATTTTATGACAAATTTGTTTACTTTAACCTGCAAACGGAATGTTAAAATAATTAGTAGAATTTTTAGAATAATATATATAAATATATTTTTTTTTAATAAAGGCTAAATTCCTAAGACCTTTAGTTATAGATAAATTTATTATAGTACAGCTTATATTACTTAAATTAACATATTAACAGATTAATACGCATACATAATACTAAAGAATTAAATGATTTTTATAAATATTTATTCTTTCTATATCAGAGTATTTATTTTATTAAATATATTAATCAATTTAAAAATTTGTTTTTGAATTAACAAAACTTTTTCACGTTTTTATTATAAAGATCTTAAATATTAAGCAATATTAAAATTTCTTGTAGTATGTTCTCATTAATCATACTTCTAATATGTGCAACATTGCCTTCATAACTTGTTATTTAATGTATTTATTTTCGTGATTCTTCATAAAATTATACATAAGCATGCTTTTTTCCAATGCGTTTTAAAAATATTTTTGATCATTTCATTAATATATTTTAACTATATTTACCTCATAAATACTCATTTTCAGAATTTCATATATTTTAATGAAAATAAAAGGAATATATAAATAATGATTATTGAAATAATGGATTAGTGAATTACTTTACAGCAGTATTATTTCTGTAATCAAAATATTCTTTTATTAAAATTCAAATTGTAAAATTAAAAATATAAATTGTAAAACTATTGTGAAACTGTCAATTTTTTATATGAGTACTTGTTCGGGATTGATGCAGTCCCATGAATTTCAAACAAAAGAAAGGTCATACGCGCTGTCCGGCGTACCGCATGTGCGCGTAGACTGGCCCGCACGTACGGACCGGGTCGGGCACTCGAGCGAATATTTACAAACAAAACTCGGCAAGTCCGAGCAAGTTTACGACCCGAAATGTAATATACTGTAAGATCACCCAAGGGTATTACTCCTACTTTTCACTCGTCGAACATTCTCGAAGGTTCTAGATTTTTCCTTCGACGCCTCGTGTAAGAATTAGTGCAACAAAAACGATGCGTTGTTGCCAGCTAAGTGCGCCGCCGCGAGCCTATATAAGGGACGCACGTGGTGCGTCTTGACCTCTCTTGCTGAAGATACAGCTTGCTGAAGATACCTCTTGTTGAAGATACCTCTTGCTGAAAATACCTGATGCTGAAAATCCCTCTCGCTGAGAATCATCTCTTGCCGAACCACCCTCGCTCAACTGCGCTTGCGGCCAACATCTTGCCGTGACCCGACCGCAGTGACCGACCATAGTGAACCGATTCAATCATCTACCAGTAGAAGCCATAGCACACGGGTCTCGAGCTGCCCTCAGCAGGACCGCCAGGGGAACGGTCAGTATTTTCAGCAGAGCCGCCACGGAATGATCAAGCCTTCGGTTTTCGTGCGCGTATTCAAAAGGCTCATTGTAATATCACTTCGTGTTCACTCAAGTATATAATTGCCGCTCAGTGTTTTAGTATACTGTGAAGACGACACGTGGTCATATTTTCGGCAGCATAAATTCGGCTCAATAAATTCCATTAAATATCTTGCACCATATCAAGTATAGTCATTGATACGTCAAGCATACTTGATTCAAACACCATCTTCTCATGTTACCTCATGAGCATGATTGACTACATATGCTAATGTTTACATCAACATAACCTCAACTTCAAGATACACAGTTATATCCATAGAATCTACAATAATCAAGAATACAAGAACACACCCGCATTACTTCGATAGAATTATCTCTCTCTACACAACAGTGCAATATTATTATAATCATTTACAAATACTATACCTTGTTTTTACTAAATACATAATATTTTTCAGCCTTATCACTTATTATGTCCTTTGAAGTTATCCTGCCGAGAGACTAATCCACTGAACTATTGAATTGGTAGTTCGAGCCATAAACTAAACATTTAAAATCGAACAGTACTAATAGTTTAATATGTTAGTTCTACATTTATTAGCCAAACTGCAAAAATATTAAACATTGTTAAAAATCATTTAATATATATTATTATACTAATAAAATAATATATTAATATACAAATATAATAATATACAAATTCATCATGAATCTAAGTGTTTAGTATCATTATTATAATTCTTATTATTATTGATATTATATTTATTAGAGGACGTAATAAAATTCATTTTAATTCAAAAAATTTCTTATTTAGAAGATAATTTAAATAAATTGCTTCATTATTTTCATATAAAACATACCACAAATTTCAGATTTTCTATTGCAAGTGAAAGACTATCTAAATATCACGAAAGAATAATTTAAGAAAGCGAAATACATATTAATTGGACTATAATGTGTTATTATATGAATTTATTCTTTATAAAAAATATATTTTAAAAGTTTTTTCTAATTATATCGAGCACAAATATCAAATTTCTAATATTTCTACTGTTCCTTTATTTAGATATTATACGAAAATTAACTTAAAATTACAACTTAAATAAATAGTGCAACACATCATCTACATTATTTAACATCGCATCATCCATTATTTCATCTATAAATGAAGCTGCAATGTTTATCAACAAAATTTATATGTGACTTTAATTATTATTTTAAAAGATTTATGCCAAATATGATTTTACAGATATAACATTAACTTTATATAAGCAATATTTAAATATAAAAAAAGTATATTTTGTACGGTCTTTGAATATAGATATAAGATAAACAAGTATTATTGATTATTTTATTATAAAATAAAATTTTAAAATACATATACAAAAATTAAACATTTAAAAACTATGTATGTATGTTCTATCTTGACTCCTAGCAATTAATTTCCAAATAAAATAAATATTTTCAAAAATTTTTTTTGAGTTTTAACATTAATTTTCGTCTCAACATTATTCTATGATATAAAAAAAGTATTATGTAACAGATAAATTTGTCGTTGTAATTTAATAGTATTTAAAAACTACTTAAACTATTTCACCATTAAATGATTGTTTATTATATTTATTTTATTTAATTATTATATTTATTATATAGAATTTTCTTGAATAAATTTTATACGCACATTTTAGTTTATTAATCCATTGTAATATTGAAGATATAGAACACTGTAAAATAATTTTTATATTAAATAAATTTTTAATGCTACTTCAAATGAAAATATGATTAACAATAATTTTTAAAAAGTATTTTAATAAGAAAACTCACTGCATTTCACTATTTTGGAATTAATTTATTTTACAGAAGATCAATAGGTGTATTTTAAAAATTTAAAATATTTATTATATATTCTCTACAAATAACTTTAACCAAAAATATTAAAATATTGAATATATCTCAAAATTTTAACTAAATGTTTTAAATAATTATAATTCATATAAAAATATAAAATCAAATAATGTACATTATTACCATAAAATCAGTTTTTATGTTCAGTTCAAATGTGTCTTCTCTCAGACGATAAAAAAAATAACTTCAATAAGTACCAACAAAAAAATATGAGTGAAAAACGATAATAAATATAATGCACTGGTAAGCATTCATTTAAAATAATCTAAATATATAAATATAACACTAGATACAAACAAATTTGTGTGTGTTATTGTACAGATATGCATTTTTCTAAATATTAATGAATTGTATAAAATTCTAAAAGTTCTACTTTCTCTAGACTTGAACACATATAACTTTGTTTATCGCAATAAGACAGGTATTTCCTCGTATATTAACAAGATCCGTCACTTTGGTTGTTACCTTACGCTAAACATCCTTAGGTACAAGCGCTTCTTTAATTCTCCGTCATATTTATGCGTTAACCAAACTATCGGACGCTGCCGTAATGCTAATGCGACTATCTCAATCACTGTTACACTATCATTCCCTACAATCTCATGTTCTATCATCTTTTCTAACACATTTTATAATATTCCACTTGGTAATAACAAATCAATAAATTGCTTAATCATGGCTTGGTTGCATTTTTATTTCGCAAAATTTATACGCTGTTACAGACTTTATGGTCAGTTATAAACTTCATTTGTGTGGGTATTTGAAGAAATATCTCTAAAAAACAATGACTATATGTTACACATATTTAGGTCCCATTCATTTCAATGGGAAAGATTTTTTTCTATCTAAAAATGCAAATTTCATCGAAGGAGTAAACAGAATAAAATCTATATTTTTCGGTTTATATAAAAAATATTTTTATTTAGTTTTACACACATATTATATTTATAAATAAATAAATAAATTATTAAATTTTAAATAATTTTAATAATAATTTTAATTTTAAGAAACTACTTAATTTTTGAAAAGTATAATAATAGAATTTCTAAATTTATAGAAAAATTGTTTGTAAGCATAACGAAATCAATATACTATAAAAACAATTGACATTTTAAATGCTCTCATTCAAAATCTTCTATAAAAAGTCTTTCCATTTATTACATTACACTGTGAAATAAGTTGCATCCTCATTATAAAAAAAAAAATCTTGATCACCGTTTCATTAAAGAATCTATCAATAAAACATTTTTCGTTATAATCAACAATTATAAATCAATCAATTAATTATTTCGAAACTAAATTAAATATTTAATTCATTTTTATAATAATAGTATTTAACAGGGATATAATAACTTTCCAATTAATTTAAAATTACCTCAAACAAACTGATTAAAAAGAGATATTTAAAAATAAAACATACAAATATATTTGTATTCCAAAAATCATTTCATTAGCAGAAAATTTAACAATTTATATTATTTAAGAGATTCATTTATTTTAAAACAATTAAGAAATATATCAAGTAGATAATGTTATTAATTTAGTATGGAAGAATAAGTAAAGCAATAAATTATAAAACCTTTTTACAAACTTACTTTATTCACTAGAATTAAGACTTAAAAATAATTTTATATAATATAAAATTTATGAAACATTTAGTAATAAAATATATATATATATATATATATATATTTAGCTTTTGTTATTAATAAGATTTTTATTAATTGATTTCAATTATTAAGCTCATAACATTCATAAAAACAATTTATTTACAAATATAATGTTCAATAATGAAAATAGATTATAATTCTTTTAAAAATTTATTATTTTATGTCACTGTAAATTTATTTGAATTTAAATTTTCGTTATGGCATTAAAAATTTACAATAAACATCTTCTTTGAATCTTTCTTTTTCTGAAATTATTGAAAATATTTTATATAATTATATTGGAATAAATAATATTGTTTTTAAGTTTATGCTTGATTTTTCTTTCAAAATATGTCTGATAAATAAAATTAATTAGTTGATAATAGAGAATAGTCTAATAATAAAATCCTAAAGTAGAACATCAAATTATATATTGAAAAGTGATTTTAATGTAATCCTCATGTTATTCATATTATTCACTCATAACCCTTTTATCCCTGTAAAAATTCACCCTAAACTAATCACCTGTGATTGATTTTTTGTCAATTTCAACTTTATTATTATTGGACGACGTAAAAACAGAGTGTGTTTGTTTTTTCTACTAGCAAAAATGATTAATTTTTATTTTATAAATATATATAATATAACATTTTATATAATAACTGATTATTCAATTCATATGTTCTGAAATAAAAACAAGTTTCCCTTCTTAATTCATGATCTGTTCAACACGAACACGCTATTCTCAATTCTATCCTTCAATATTAATGTAAAGTAAGGCATACACTGCATAAGATTAATTAAAAAGAAATTTAATTAATGTTTGATTTATTGCTCTTCTGAAAGATGGCGAAATTTTATTACACATGTCTGAATGAAAGGAAGTGGTGAATTAGAGAAAAGTGAATAGTGAAAACATCAAAATTTGTGCGATTTATTAACCAAATTTTGACACACAGGGTATTCCTTTTCTGATGAGAAGTGATTCCCAGCATTGGTTTCCAAGATTTGCCTGCGGAACTATTGTCATGTGGGAATAAATAATAAAAAAGGAAGGGTAAGCAACGGAGACGCAAGATAAAAATATAGAATCTAAAAAACCCTGCATTCGAGAAATTTGTATACTGCAAAAATAGAAAAATAAAAAATTCGTAGATGTAGTTACAGACAAATGTTTTTTACGTTTACAGCATACGAATTCAGTAAATACCCACCACAACTTTTCAACCCCGACGTTGCAGAAGCAAAGAAGGGAAAAACCATGAAAGCTTTATTCATATAGCATGAGTGTGAGCATAATGCCGCGTTACTTTCTACTTTTTTTGTTACTTTTATGCGAGTTATTTTTCCACTCAGTTTGCACATAGTAGAGTACTTTTTTGATTTAACAAATGAAATAGCTGGTCAACAAAATGACATATAATTCAAAAATGACAATCAAGCGACAATAATAAATACTTTATGAATTCCACAAGTATTTTAATGTATCTACTATCTTTGAATTATTTATCTTTTCTTTTATGCCCAGTGTAGTTCGTTTTGAAAACAGTACAAAATATGTGTTTTCTGACAATTATATTTTACACATTAGTTTATGGATTTCAATTGCAAATACGTGCTTTGTATACATTCGGTAAGCATATGATTAAGAAGACATTAAAACATAACATGAAATGATTTCAATATATTATTACTAACTAACTTTATCATTATAAATAGATAAATTGTACACAAAAAATATCCAAGTAATTTAAAAATTTAGTTAGATTTTCGAATAATAAAAACACAGTGATTTTATTTCACATTAGCAAGAAAATCGATCTACTAATCTACGATCTACTAATTCGTATACATGATGTTTATTAAGAATATAAAAATATGACTAATACTCTATTTACTCTCTTTATCAGAACAAACAGTATTGCTCAAATGTATATTTAGCCCAAAGTAATGCGACGTAAATGTAATTAATTTAAACAATGCAATTTAATCGCGAACTACTGTAGGAGATTATGTGAGAACAACGTACACTAATAAATAATGCGTGCGTGTTTAAAGATATTCACTAGTTAAAAATATTTTATAAATAAGTTAATCGTTTGACAAATAATACGATGACATTCAGAACGACTACGGTGCGCGTCACAAAATAGAAATAAGTGAGATTAATAGAGAAAGAAAAAACGAGAGAGAGAGAGAGAGAGAGAGAGAGAGAGAGAGAGAGTGAGCGAGCGATTGATACAGTGGGGGCGATACAGCTTATGGAATCAGAAACTCTTTAAAAATATAACTAGAAATTTAAAAACGATTGTCATCTTTAAATATTTTTGGCTTGGCATATTGACTATAATAAGATAGGCTTCAGTGTATTTGCATGTACTAACGGGGTCACGGGGTTCGCATCTCAGTAATACTGCATTCATTGATACAGATTTGCTGAACAACTACTTTTATTTAACAGGGCAAGCCTGAAATAACGATACACTCACGTGTTTGTGACACTTTTACTCATTATCCCGTCAGCCGTATCATTATACATATATTTCTATTCGTATATTATGTATTCGACTTTTGATATTAACCAAGGTACAATGTGGTTGCTTATAAATATGAATATCACATATATTCAACTTTTCCATATACGTAACTAAATAAGGAATTGAAATTCAATTGAAATATTTGATAGATATAAATAATGATTATTTGAGTTATAAAATATGTTATACAATAATCCCATTATAATTAAGTCATACAGTACAATTAAATAATTATATTGCTTTTCCAATGTGTTATACCTAAGTTATATCAAAGAGTATAACCGAAACATACTACTCACTAAAGCAGCTTCATTTCTATAGCTTTATTCTATATTAATTAATTAATTAATTAAATGTTTGAATATTGATATTAAATTCATCTCATTCATTGTTTCAATCTTCATGAGAAAAAATAGAATTTCTTAAGATACATAAATCGTCATACAGATCAAATGCAATACTTGCATTTATGCAAACTGATATTTAATGTACAATAGCGCTAATATTAATGATAGATTTTCTTCTTTACTCTGAATCTTAAGTCGCACGCAAAAAAGACACCCGTATAAAAGATAATGAATTTTCGTTTATCGAAAGTATTTTAAAATTGAAATATTAAACAGTAATACAAGTATTAATAAAGATTCTTTAAATTCAATTAATCATTAACAATTGAAATCATCGTTTAAATATATTTTTATTCAGTTATATTAGTTCAATAATATTACGATTAGAAATAATATATGAAATTAAAAAAGCAAAAGGTTCAACCGATACTATCAATTATATTTTACGTACAGCCAATATTTAAAGCTAACGTAATCAACATAAACTGAATAACATTGCATTCAAATTTATTTTATTTAAAATATATAAAATATCAAAAAGTGATTGACTTCCATCTATTATATTCTTATCCATCTCTAATAAGAATTTATAATTACAATTAATAATTAATATTATTATTTGTACTTCAACGTATTTTTAACATAGTATAAATTGTTCAAAAATATCATCTCTCAAAATATATTATATAACAATTCTAGTATTGCAAATACATTTCAAAAACTCTAAAGATACGTTTTAATAAATAAAAGTAATTCATTGATGAACAAGATTTTTTTGTCATTTATAACAAATATATATACTATTATTTGAATATGAGTTACAAAAGTTTATCAAATTCGCCTAAAAAATATGTGCTAATGATAGGTTAATAAATATAATTATTAAAAATATAATATTATGACGAATTAAATATTGAATACAATAATGCACATAATTATTGAATATCTCATAACAAAAATTTTGAAAAAATATTAAAATTTTTTTACTGTTAAAATTTATTAGTTATTTATAATCAACTTTTATACAAGATGAATAAAAATCAACAATAATGGAAAATAATAGTTTTTCTTACATTTGTTAATATTTAATTAATTGTAATTACATGCAGTGTAATACATAATTTCGATATATAATGTAATACTTTATCTCAAATGATATATAATTAAACCTACGTATTATAACATTTTTATTGTACTATACTAATATATTATTTTACCAACATAATTAATTGCTATTTATATTAATAGATTATTAATTAGATATTAATAATTAATAGAATATTAAGATTTAGAAATATGTTATTACTAATATGTTAATTTTCGTAATGAATAAAGTCTTGAAATCCCGTATCTGACATGCTATTATTGTACATTATAGAGATAAAACACTACATAAGAAATAAATCTGCACACTAACTAACAATTACAAGAAAACTATCAAATGTGAATAGTTTCCAGAATATATTTTCATCTCGATATCTCTCCTTTTGGCTACTCTGCACTCAAATAATTAAATTTTATACGCGGGATTTTGTCAAAAGCACCACTATAGTTTCGAAACATGGAGCATGGAATGTACCTATCGACCGAGTCACTCACAAAAAGTCATATCCACAATATATCAGTGTACATATATAGTGGACATATCAGTGTCTGACATATTGGCTATCAGGCGTTGACGATGTCAGTTCGTCAATTACCAAGAAGAAACACAGTACTATGTTGATCAATTGCTGCTGACCTTTTTTCAAAGTGATCGGACAGCAGAGGGAGAAGTTGCGGAGTTAAATTTTGTTGCCAGCGATCAAAAAGCCCAAACAATAATAAAGGTAACATGACAATTTGATTCCGGTGAACTGTGGGTACCATTGTTTTGCCGAATGATTTACAGTTATTCCTTGTCGGTGATACAAATTTATATTATTGAATGGTCGCGATATTCATTGATGAATGATAAACTCATTGATAGATGAAATTCAGAGTGATGATATCCTTAAAATCGGAAGTTCGACGAGAATTTCGTCGTAATTTATAGTTATGAACGATTTATTAATTCATAAGAGCTTTATGAAATTATTGAATTAAATGATTTTCATATTAACTGTTTAAATACAACAATTAAAATAGCTTTTTTCCATAAAAAAATATATGATAAATTTACCTTTAAGAATAATAATACGACAACAAATTGTGTTTTTATTCATTAAAAAAAAATTTTTTTTTAAATCTTGTCAAAATTTATGTTATTTTTTTCAATTAATTTTTTTATTAAAATTAAAGTCATAGTAAATAGAAATACAATTTATACTTATTGTTGTTAAAAATATTTTATTTTACAATACACATTTGAATTACATATACAAAAAAATTAAAGAACCCTTAACTTCAGATTATTTAAATATTAACAAATTAAATTTTTGTTTACATAAAGAGTATTGTTCGAATTTTAAAGGTTTAGTTTATGGCTCGAACTACCAATTCAATAGTTTAGTGGATTAGTCTCTCGGCAGGAAAACTTTAAAGGAAATAATAAGTGATAAAGCTGAAAAATATGTATTTAGTAAAAACAATGTTTAGTATTTGTAAATGATTATAATAATATTGCACTGTTGTGTAGAGAGAGATAATTCTATCGAAGTAATGCGGGTGTGTTCTTGTATTCTTGATTATTGTAGATTCTATGGATATAACTGAGTATCTTGAAGTTGAGGTTATGTTGATGTAAACATTAGCATATGTAGTCAATCATGCTCATGAGGTAACATGAGAAGATGGTGTTTGAATCAAGTATGCTTGACGTATCAATGACTATACTTGATATGGTGCAAGATGTTTAATGGAATTTATTGAGTAATCAATTGTGTCTTTAATTATTTATAGGGGCAGTAGAAGAGCTAGTCACACACAAGTGTCATTAACTATAAGCCTTAGAATTCTTGAAGGACTTATTGAAATGTATTAATGGTCGATTAGTCGATATACTGTAGTCTGGCCTTGAGAATGACCTTGACTTATTGCGTCAATTGTGTTGACTGTTTTGGGAATGCACGACAACGAAGGGATGCTTCGAGAGAACGTGCTCATCACCTGTCGACTGTTTTGGGCTTGTGTGAGGTCGAAGCATTAGTTCGACTGAGAGAATGTGAAATTGCCCGTTTCATTCTTGTGTGCGAAGTGTGACTAGATTATTTATTAATATAAAAAATGTACCTTGTGAGCTGCAGACAAGGTGTGTTGATTGCTGTTTAATTAATGTCCGCTTTGATTACTATTCCATTGGCTTCACTGTAATCACTATCTAATCTGCCGATTTCTTCTTCTTATGCGCGCGTGTTTTCTTAACTATGCTGCCGAAAATATGACCACGTGTCGTCTTCACAGTATACTAAAACACTGAGCGGCAATTATATACTTGAGTGAACACGAAGTGATATTACAATGAGCCTTTTGAATACGCGCACGAAAACCGAAGGCTTGATCGTTCCGTGGCGGCTCTGCTGAAAATACCGACCGTTCCATGGCGGTCCTGCTGAGGGCAGATCGAGACCCGCGTGCCATGGCTTCTACTGGTAGATGATTAAATCGGTTCACTATGGTCGGTCACTGTGGTCGGATCACGGCAAGATGTTAGCTGCAAGCGCAGTTGAGCGAGGATGGTTCGGCAAGAGAGCCGGTCAGCAAACAAGAGGCTTTCAGCAAGAGAGATTTTCATCGAGAGAGCGAGGCGCGCCGCGTGCGTCCCTTATATATCCACGCGGCGGCTCACTTAGCTGGCAACAAATCATCGTCGATGTTGCAGTAATTCATATACGAGGCGTCGAAGGAAAAATGTAGAACCTTCGAGAATGTTCGACGAAAGAAAAGTAGGGCGTAATAATACCTTTGTGTGATCTTATAGTATATTAAATTTCATATCGTAATACTTGCTTGGACTTGCCGAGTTTTGTTTATATATATTCGCCCAAGTGCGCGTCCCGGTCGGAGCGCGCGTGCCGTGCGCCGCACAGCGCGTATAACCCACTTTTTCTTAAATTCGTGGAGACTACGTCAATATCGCACAAGTATACATAATTGTATCATTGAAGAAGCTTTAAAAATTTATCATGAATATATAATAATAAAATCAATATAATATTTTTCTTGAAAGAATGCTTAATTTCAATGTCATATTAAAGTGTTTAATAACATTTTAGTACTATATTATTTATTATAGTTCTCTACTTCCTTATGTAATAACATAAAGTTTATAAATATAATATATATTATAACGAAATTAATCAAATCCTTATATAATGAAAATAATTATTGTCTCAATTTTATCTCAGTCCAATATTTCGGAATTTAAATGTAAGTTAATTAAAAAACTATGTTAAGTATTTAATGTAAAATTAACACTACTACAAATTATATAATATTTTATTCGTTCTTAGCTTTAAGTCTAACTCATTTATGCGAATCTCCGTAATCTTGAAAATGTTTCTACGTATAGTAGCTTCAGAATTTAGACATTATTGTATTTTATTTATTCTCTTGTATAGTTTTATAATAATGATGTATTACATTAATTATAAAGAACAATAATAGTACGTTTATTGAAACAACATCTAATCCAAAATAACCACAAACTTATATGTGTATATATGTGTAACATTACATAATTTTTACTGTATAAACGATGTAAGATATTTTTCATAAAAAAAAACTTTTGTCCAATATGGTTTTAATATTCTAATTATAACTTGAAATATTATTTTAAATAATTGAGTTAATTTTGAAGACATAGACATTTTTAATATATAAATGTTAATATGGCGTTACTTCAGAATTGAATACAATGAATTCGCAAAGAAAATTTAATACACTGGATATAAGTTTTTTGCATTTTGAAAAATTGATACTGTGTGAGATATCTATAGTATTATTCAATAAGGAAGTTTATTAAAACAATAGAAATATTTAATAGATAGATTAAAATGCGCGAGTTTTTTAATCCATCTATGATTATATATATTAAAATGTAGAATAGGTACTAAAAATTACTTTTTTATTTCGACTTAGTATTATTTAAATACTAAGTGAATATATAATACTTATATACTCAAATATTTAACGTAAAATAATACCTTTTTACTCATATATTTAACGATTGTTTCTCTGCGTTTCCGTTATAGACAAATTAAACAATTTGTACGATATCGATAATTGCCATTAATATAAGCAAATGAAAATGAAAACTAAATTATGTTTATATCAGGTTATAATAATATTGAAGACAATTCGTCTATTGTCAAATATACTAGATAGAAATAATTTTCTAATAACATTCTACACTGACTGTAATTTAATATTTCAGGAAGATTGATTTTATTTAACTATTATTATCCAATATATTTAATCATACCTCAATAAATTTATATGAAAATACAAAATCTAAATTGATCATTACATAGAATAAGTCTACTCAATTATTAAAATATTCTAACATTAAAAAATGAAGGTTGAATTTTAATTTTAAACTTAAATGTTTCTATTTCTAAATTTTACTTGAAACAATTAATATAATTATTAAAGGCAACATAATATATTACCTTCGAAATTTGGAATTTGTAAATTATAAAATTTGAGGAACCTATTATAGAATAAATACAAGAATGATTAAGAATCAAATGTAAAAAAGTTGAATATTTATGTTTACCGTCAAGATTTTTAAAATTTTGATCAAATATTCTCATATTTATTTTCTATGTTTCTATATTATAATAAACTCTTTATATAATTAAATTCTATAAGAAGAGGGAAATATATAATATTCAAAATTATGAATATTCAACATCAGAAATTGCACTTGTTAGTTATTATTTATGTGTGAATGTTCGAGATTACGAGAACCTATAAATACAACTATAAATAGAAGTAATATAATTATTAGCTTTTAAAATCTCTTTATAAATAAATATACTTTGAACTAATTAAACAGAAAACTATAAAGACTATTATACACTTTGTATATAGTTTTAATATTAAGAAGATCATTAATTTTTAATTTGATCAAAGTTCGTTTAAAGGTATGAAAATGGATTAATAGAATTTGATAAATCTATGTGTTAATTTAAAAAATCCAAATATTTATAATTATCTATATTCATAATGTTTTTTATGGTTCCGATTCTTTTAGATAGATTGGAATCCGAAGATTCCATGTTCCTTGAATAAATGACCAGCACACTTGAATTATAAACTATCTTACGAGAAAGATAAAAAACAGTGTTCTTTAATGCAAGTAAGAAGATTTATTTTTTCACACGCCATAATATATTTCATCAAATTTCTTATGATAATAAAAGCATATTAGATAACTACAAAATATTTGTCAGGTTCTCGGTTTAAATTGAAGCAATATAATGCACTCTATCCAACATTTTGCATTTTGAGAGAAATACACGTAGTAAATATATGGATATTAATTGATATTCGAATGCGTTTTGGAATCGCATGTAAACCAGTCATATCTCAAGCGGATAACAAACAAATCGAATTCGCGGACTACTCTCTGTTGTTTAATTTTCGGAACTTGCTCTTTCATATGTCCGACCTTGCGTAGCAATTACTACTAGGTGTTGATGGGAGACGCCTTTCCTACTTTATTCGCCTGGAATCTAATCGTTTTCAAATTATCTGAATTACTAAGAAGTTAAATCGCTAGAACTAAAGGATATTCCATATATAAAATGATAATTATCTCGGATAACCCTCCAATTCGACTCTTGCAGATTATCCAAGTCCTTTGCTTAATATAATTTTCTAATATCGTGAAAAACAGAGGGACAGGACAAACAATTCTAAGTAATAATCAAAGGAATAAAATGGGGAGACCTTAAAAATAGTTTACTATTATTAACTATAAGTAATTTATAATAATCTGTAATATACAAGCAAATATTGTATAATATAATATCAATTATTTAATTCTTTTTATTTTTCAATTATAATTTTATCGATTATATTCATTGATGTGATATTTAAAAATATACATAATTAATATAAAAGCTGAATAAAGAAAATAATTTATAATAAAAAATACTATCTTCAATTTCGTAAAATTTTTAGTAAAAGAAATCCGCAAAAAATAATTAAAAATAACATATTACAATTAAATTCACATGATTTTTATGCAATACAGTAAAAAAAAATTAGTTTAAATTTCTTGTAATTATTACGTATATTTTTATTATTATTTCCATTAAAATATTGTTTCAATTTAAATTAATGAAATTTATTTATGAATAATAATAAATATGCATACAAAACATCAAATGTGTCAGTATAATAGAATGAAATAAATTTCTCTATTAATTGTTACTCAAGAAAATTTAAAAAAAAGAAATTTTAAAATATTACTATATTTAACTAAACGGTTTTATATAATACCATGTAATATTAAAGTTGAAAAATATGCAACCTGTTTTCCAAATTAGTTAAAATTTTAAGAGGTTTTAATTAGTTCGATACCAACTTTTTATAGGAAAGCAAGATTTTTATAAAAAGTTTGTTACTCTGCAAGAGTCATTGTAATAAACGAAAATAGCAATTCATATACATTTTGTTTCAGTCAGTTCACAATTTTTTGTATGAAGGCGATTGTAGTCCACAGGATCGCATTGAAATTAACTAAAATAAAATTGCGGCTGTCAACTGTGTTGATCAAAGTAAAAGAAAAAGGAATAAATTAATAGGAATAGCCAAAATGAAATAAAAATGGGTAGCAGCAACACAGGGTATGATCTCTACATACGATCTTCTATACTGTTCAGACCCACTATCCCCCCTAAAATTATCGCCTTTCAAAGGCTCAGTCTATTAATTATCGTTGGTAATTGCTATTGCAATATCTCTCCTTCTACTAAATCGATCAGCATATGTGCATAGTAACAGACATATTTCTTTTTCATTTTTATCTCTTATTCATGATATGCATTCTACATGCGCATTCCGCATATTACACCAAATGAAAAGTACAGTTACATTATTTAATGTAAAAAATAAGAACGAATGTTAAGATTATTTTTCGAATGGTAGGTTTTGCATATTTTTAAAAACTATTTTATAATATTCAATTATATAATTTAAATATTTTTATGCTATTATAATATATAGTAGACTATTAAGAATAAACAGTAATTTAATATAATCTTAGTATATAGTTTAAAAGTTCAATTATAACAAATTTATTTAAATTTTGGCATTTTGTACAAATACAATGTTTTAATTGAATCGTAGATTTTAGAGAAAATTTAAAATAAATTATCCAATGAGAATGAATTTTTTTAATATATACCATATTTTTTTATTTGAAATAGAATTTCTGTTAAAGTATTTTCGGAATTATTTACTGCCAAAATGCTCCAACGCAAAAAATTAATAAATTTTGTAATTATATGTTTAATTAACATAATATATTATATTACAATATATTAGTATAATACAATTATGATTTAAATATTGCTAATAATAATGACTATACTTAATGTCTTTAAAATAGTCAAGAAATCTGTACATATCTCCCTCAATCGTTTCTTATATATATCAATAATATTGTTTTAAATTTTTCTAACCCAATCACTTTCACTCGATGCAAATCTTTATTTGGTAACCATCGTGCATATGTATTGAATTTTCCATATAACATTAGACATTCTGTTTGTCTAACATGGCAGTACTTGATCTATGTCCTACAGTTTCTCATATAAATGTTCAGTATTCTCACTTCGTCCAAAACTGACTGCAGACACGTCCATCGTTTGCCAACACTTCGTAATTCCATCATCTTCTGTATAACTCTCTAACTATGTATACGCAAATACACAATGTTGATTAGCATCTTGTAAGCGGGTCAGTTCAATTTTACGCATGGAAGCATGCCATTACGTCTAATCCTGAATGTACATCGTGTGATTTAATTTAACGATAAGGTCAATCAATTTAAGCCGCTTTCGCGAGCGGGAGTTTAGATTCTCCTCTACCTTTTCTCTCACCACAACTTTTCCTTGCTTCTCTTCCTTTTCCTTTTACTTCTACTTCACTTATTATTGCCTATCTTTCGCATATAAATATGCATTCACGATTGCGAACACACACACACACACATATATTTATTCACGGGATATTCTTTCTGTTCTCTTTTTTTATACGCTCCCTTTGTATATATATTATATTTTTCAGTGAATTTAGTTTGCTCGTTACGTACTTTTTTTCTAAACATTTATGAAATGTAATAATATATATAGTACATATGTACAGTAGAACCTCGAATCACTAAATAAAGAAATACATTGAAAGAAGAAAAATAGTCTCTCAGATTTACATTCCTTAAAATGTATTACATGTTTTCACTATTAGCTAATATTAATAAAAGCCAAAGTAATTTTTCAATAATTTCCTACAAAATCATATTTTTGAGGAAATATATTTATATATGAAGCCTAAAGCACTAATAACAAATGGTATGGTTATGCACTTCCAACAAGTACATAATTCTTTTCCTGGTTTTACAATGAAATTAAAAAATTAAATGAATATATCAAAGTAATATAATCATAAATTGATTAAATTTATGTTTTATGAATTTCTTTTATCAATAGAAAAGATAAATCAATCAAATTAGAAAGAAATTCCTAAATAAATTTTACTAATGAAATTATTATATATTCAAAGAAAATTTTACTTAAATAATATGAAAGTTATTAAATTTCGAATAATGTATTATATTAACTGCAGAGTATAAGAACAGTAATATAACAAAAGTTTTATTGATCATACAATTTTTATTTCACAGTTATAATTAATATGTAAAATATAAAATACGAACAAATATATTTCCATATAATATTAATTATTCTCAGCAATTTATAAACTCAAGAAATGCTTTAAAATATTTCATATAAAAATAATAATTATGAATTGTTTCATTTCCTTCATTTTAAATGATGTACTTGCATTAATTTAAAGTAAAAAAGTAAAAAATCCTGTATTATATAGTGGTATAATATGAAAAAATTTAACAGATTTTATATATTCAAACAAAATAAATAAAATATATAGTTACAATATTAATATAATTATCATTATTTATAGTTCCACCTGAACAGCCAGCTATTTTAGACATGTGGGGTCGAATACTCAATGGAACATCCGGTCCATACAAAGAGGGCGACAATCTTTCTCTTACATGTCGTGTTACTGGAGGTATGTAAATATAAGCAAACGTTCTCAATTACGCAAAAATTCTCATAGTTAATATTTAAGTTGTCAAACAGATTTTGTTCGTTCGGGTATTTTATGAAAGGATACATTTTTACAAGTTTTGTCATCCCTAACAATATGACAACCGATACGACATACCCCACCGCAAAGTAAACCATTATTCTTTATAACTCACACATAGCACTCTTCCTTAACGTTTATTGTATATTCTTAAAAAAATTCTTTTTTTACATAATATTCAATTTAAATTTTTGTTATAGTTGTTTGAGCGAATATATATTAATTATATATTTTTACAAATTAAATTAAGTTTTTACTGATTAATATATATTATTAATAAAATAAAGATATACGTATTAAAAAAATTAAATAAAATATAAATAATTTTTTTATCTGATTTTAATATTACATTGCTATTACTTACATTATAATCAAATGTAGGTATAATATAGTACATATAATTATTTTCAAATAAAATTAGTTTAATTTATTTACTATTTATTTATATATCTATACTATTAACTTTCCCTCTTTCGATTTTTGCAGTTCTTATTAACATCTATCAATTGCATCCCAATATTTTCATTAAACTTCATTCTGTGATACTTTATATACTTTATTATATACGACTCCTAATACGACAAATATACTAATAATTAATTTTTATACGTTCAAATAATATTTTAACTGTTCAATTATTTTATAACAATAAAATAAATAAAAAATTTTTTGTTTAAATATAATACTTTTTATATTATTACCTTTATCATTCAATTTTAAATGATAAATTTATAAAAGATATTAATAATAATATTAACCAGAATTTTTAATAAATTAGATATAAAAATTTTGTAAAAACCTTTATATCATATTAAATATATGTGTAAAAATATAACTACTAAATTAAACGCAATCTATAAATAATTATAAAATTTACTAAAGAAATTGTATTAAATACGTTTTCAAAATTTTAATGATTATAAATTAGAAATATAAAAACAGTATTTTGAATATTTAACGATCTGCAAATTTATTTAATTGCTTTTTTTTTTTTAATTAGATTTCAAAGGTTTATTAATATTAACTTTATACTTTGAATTTCAATTTATAAAATATCTTTCAATGCTAAAATTTCCTAAATGAAATTGCTATAATATATAAAACTGTAATTATTAAAAAATTAAATTACATTATTGTTCTATAATAGAATACTGAATAATTTATTATTCTTGTGTATTATTGTATATATTTGTTTATATTTGTAAGAAAGTTTTTATCTATACTTTCTTGTAATCGCATAAAATATAATAACATTTTAATATTTATTCTATATTTTATACAAGCGTTACTTAATTATTATGAGGAATAATTTAATTTAAATTGATATCAATTTCATTTAGTTCAATTACTGATTTTCTTAATATTAATTGATCATGATTTCTATAATATTTATTAATTTAATTATATTCTATATTTATAATTTTATTTATTATTTCACGCTTGTTTCTCTAATATAATCTGTGTGCTTTTCTAGAGAGAAAGTTTCTACTGTTTGTTCTGTCACGGCGGAGTTGCATCTAATTATGTATGCAGAACTTGCTAAACTTTGCTCTTAATTAAAGATCAAGCAAAATTTATGATGAAGTATGTAATATATAATGAATAAAGTAATTTAATTTTGAAGATCGTATCGAAATATACATACATATGAAATTCAAATAGATCATTTATAGATTTATAAAGAAGTTTAAATTAAAAGAACAGCAAAAAACTAACCATAATTCGATATATTTTATTCAATTTTGTAATAGATAATAGAGACTTCGTTAGATAGTTATTAGACAATATGTAAAATGAAAATAATGACTGTATATGGTTTCAGTCTGTCTATTATTAGATTTTTAAATTGCATGTAAAATAAATATTATATTATTAAATTATAAATAAATTTTTTTTTAATAAATTATTGTAACACGCATACTTGACTTTGAACTATATATAATAATTTTTTTATAATCAATCATATGATTTTACTAATGTATTATTTATTAAAATAAAATGACCAGGTATTGGAGTTATTATATTTCGATGTATAAATTCATATATGTTATGATGTAATTATTTTATCATCTAATAAACATTAAGAAATATAAAATCGATAAATTTATTAAAATGAATATATAATTAATATATGTTAATTAATATAGAATTGTACGTATTTATTATTATTATTATATATATATATATATATATATATATATATATATGTACATATCATGTTAGTTAATGGTCTTTCATAAACAAAATATATAAAATTATTTAAAATTATGTTTAAATTAAATATTTTTAAGAAATTATTATTACAGGGTTTTAACCTTTTTCTCTAAATATAAAATTTTATAAATTTTTATATATTTCTAAATATAAATTTCTAAATATAAATATTTAAACTAAAGAATAGAAATATTTTATAAGAAAGATAAATTTTTATAAAATGAAACAAATCTGTATTACTTATCTAAACAATAATTTTTTATTAATAAAATTAATAGTATCCTAAGATTCTTTTTAATGCAATAATAACAAACAACATAATATACGAGTACGGAATGTAAATAATAATTTGAAAAAAATAGTCAATATTGATAGAAATTAGCATGAACCAAATAGAAAGCTCTTCGTACAATAGTCTAAAATTTAAGATATTAACACGAATATATAAAAACAAGAACAAAGAAATATTAACACAAACAATTTTTTATTTCGACCATTTTTTTGTGTCTTTTTATAATTAAAAACTTATTTTTAATAATTTCCTCTTTCCTTTTACAATCAGAAGTACATTAATTCTTACACAGATATATAGAAAAAAGAAATATATTTATAACGTCCAATACAAGAACTTACTGTACATAAGTCACACTTTATGGAAAACTTAATCATTGCTAAGGAAATCATTCAAAATGTTCATGAAATTAAACGAGTATTTATAATTATATATTATGACATATAATTATAATAATTAATTAAGATAAACTCATAATATTAATATTAGTATAATAGAATCCAACAAAAATCAGTTTATAGAATATAATCACATAAGATAAAATATATAAATAAAATACTTGCTATGCTTATTGATAAAATTAACGGTAACAGAGAATAACATTACTACAAATGCATTATAATAATTTTATTAATTATGCGCTATAAATAATCAAAACTCTATTTCATGTATAAATGAAATAATGTCAATTTATAACTGTTACGGATTGCAGCATTTTACGCGGTAAACAAAGTGGGAGAGGTAAAGACACCTGCTTAGGTCAAAATATTGCGTGCAAGTCGTAAACACGATTCTACGGAATCGGGAAATTTCGATACTAAAATAGTCAAAATTAAATTACAATTCCGACTAACAAGGGCCGACGAACTCTCCAAGGCTAGATTCTAGCGACGTCACTTCAACTATCAGCATGACAAGAGCAATCTAGAATTCACTGGAATCGTAAGCCTGTACTATAATATTTAAGGAGACGCGCTTGACGCTCTCGTCCTCTTACTAGTTCAATCAAGCAGTCATCAAGATCGGATCGCCGTCCCACAAGTTAACTCCACTTACACATCCATAATCCTACCAGAAACACTAGCAATAAAACAAAAAATTGACGAAATACACAATGCATTCACAATAGAATATAAATCCATTGCCAATAGCTGGCCATTGTCAGGCGCATCAAATGAATACTTCACAAAGAACGCCATGATGGAAGAGTGCATCTGCCCCACTACAGCCACAACATTGATCATGCAATTATCTCAAGAATTAGGTTCAACAACCACCACTACACCAAGGCCTTCGAGTGCAGATGACAGGATACTGCCAGCAGAGGCTCGTGGAGTGACGTATCTTCCAGACATCCCTATCCCCAAGTTCGACGGAAACTACCTTGCATGATGGCCCGCCTTCAGAGACCTGTTTTAATCACTAATACTTAAAAGCAACAAGCTAAGCGAAATTCAAAAGCTACACTATTTGCGGAACTCTCTGCAAGGAATACCCGCAGAATTAATATCAGGCATGCCGCTACAGCACGAGTCATTGGAATCAGCCTGGCAGTTATTGCAACAAAAATACAACTCACCCCGACTAGCTCTGAAAGCGCTTATTACGTAAGCAATCACTATCTCATCAACAAGAGTGAAGGGAGTCCCGGATGTGTCGACTTCAATGAGCAAACTACGCAATCTACGAAGATCACTGATGCAACATAATGTCACAAACGCATGGGACGCACTACTGCTACATGTGGCATTATTACAATTAGACGAGCAAGTAATAACAGCCTGGGAACAATCATTGGAAGACAATTCATACCCACTATTCGAGAAGTTTGATTAATTCGTAATGACAAGAATGGGAGCACTAGAAAATGTAACAATGGCAAGCACACAAGGACTTCAATCGTCAATAAAACAAGCCCAACATCGTACGCCCAACAAAAGGTTCGTAAGATTGTGCCAATCATCCACCACGCACGAACCACCAGGTTCAACTAGAAGGAAAGACGACGTAAAATCACAATGCTTTCACTGCAAGGAACTGCACCACATTTGGAAATGCAATAAATTTAAGCAGCTCAGTCCCACTCAGAGACTGGCCGTAATCAAGGAGAAGAGGCTATGCCATAACTGCCTGAGCAATCATTTGCCACAGCCTTGCTTAAACAAGAGAAGATGTTGCGTATGCAATAAGGCACACCACTCATTGCTACATGACGCACCAGACAACACATCAACCAACGTCCAGTCATTACACACCACATGAGTAGACACGAGGCACACCAGTGAAAGTGAGCACCAACAACCAATAACATTATTAGCCACTGCTGTAGCTAAGGTGATCATACAATCAACGACACAACAAGCCCGGCTACTCATAGACACTGGTTCCGAAATCACAATCATCACGGAAAGATTGGAACGACTATTTCATGTGACGCCCAAAAGGACTGAAATACTTGTACACGGAATTGGCAGAACTTCACCAATACAGCCACTAGGGATCATCACACTCATTATACAATCATTGCAATCAAGAGAATCAATTATTGTACATGCTCACATACTCAAATCCTTATCCATACTTCTACCGCCCCATGACCTCCCACAATGTACATAGCCTCACATCCAGGGATTGCCACTGACCGACGAAAATTACGCCAAAGCCAGACCTGTAGACATGGAGTTGGGAGCCGACTCGTATGGACAAGTAATGAAACCCAACATCATCAAGACTTCACCAAACTTACCTATAGCACAATTGCCAATGTTCGGCTGGGTAGTTATTGGACCAGTCGGTACCTGCACTCACATTGCAACATCAATGACCATAACCACGGAAGAACTAGAAGACAGCCTGCGAAACCTACTATTACGATTCTGGATAATAGAAGAAATACCAAGGGAACCAAGCGGTCAACTTAATCCAGATCAACAGCAGTGTGAACAGTACTACATAGCAAACCAAGCACGAGCAAGCACTGGAAGGTACATGGTCAAACTCCCTCTTTCAGAATCCCCCGAGACACTTGGCGACTCATACTGCGTGGCCCATCAATGCCTGGTGCGTTTACAAAAACGGTTCACAAAGGACGACAATTATCGCACGCTATATGTTCAATTCATGACAGAATACGAGAACATGAATCATATGCGAAGACTACTAACAAACTACTAATCCAAAAAAAGGGCGTACTATCTGCCACACCATGGTGTGATAAAACCGGACAGTTCTACAACTAAGCTTAGAGTCGTCTTCAACGGATTAAGCCCATCCACGACCGGACGATCATTGAATGACATAATGCACACCTGCGCCAACCTAAACCCAAACATTGTAGATGTACTAATTTGGATCCGCAAACACAGGTACTTATTCTTCACAGATATCACAAAGCTGTACCGACAGATACTGGTCCACAAAGACGACTGGGATCTACAGCGAATCCTGTGGATAGACGAACTGGGCAACGAGGTCATTTATCAATTAACCACTGTCACATATGGGACCAGAGCGGCCCCCTTTCTAGCTGTACGAACACTCCTTCAACTCATACAAGACACCGTACTCCCTATCAAATACGGAAGATACGTGGACAACATCTTTGGCGGTGCAGACAATCCAAGCCAACTAGTAGAGACAACAACACAATTAAGAGACCTCTGCATGGCGGGCGGATTCGCGCTAGCAAAATGGCACTCTACCAACGAAGAAGTAATAACCGCCATTGAGGTCCCGCCAAATCCGAAACAGTCTTTCAACTTAACCGAAGATGCCACCAAAATTCTAGGACTGCAATGGAGGTCCCACGAAGACATCTTCTCATTCTCAACATCATTGGCTCCCCAAGCAACCACCACCTCAAAGCGTACCATTCTCTCTGACATTGCAAAATTGTTTGATCCATTGGGATTCGCATCTCCCGTAATAATACGAGCTAAATTACTACTCCAAGAACTATGGCTCCACTCAGTTGAATGGAATGATCCCCTCCCAGCTCAAGTTGTCAATCGATGGCACACCATCAGAAGAGAATTACAAACACTAAACGAATTAACCATACCTCGGTGGTTCAAAACAAAGGAAACATCCAACATAGAACTACATGGATTCGGTGACGCATCGCAACTAGCAATGGCTGCCGTCATATACATGGCAATATACAATGAAGAAAATGAACCGACCGTCACATTCATATGTTCAAAAACAAGGGTGGCACCACTTAAAAAACTAACAATAACTAAGCTAGAATTAACAACCGCATTACTACTATCAAAGCTCACCACACGCATCAAAACTTCACTAAAACTAAGGATAAGGGCCACACATCTATGGATGGACTCACGAGTAACACTGATCTGGATCAAGGCTCACCCGTCACGATGGAAGGAATTTGTGTGCAACAGAGTCACACAAATTCAAGAACTCACAGCAGAAGCACAATGGAGGTATGTGCCGGGAACCTCAAATCCAGCCGACTGCGCATCCAGAGGACTCACCACCTAACAACTTAAAACTCACCCTTTATGGTGGACTAGTCCTCCATGGACACTAACTCCAAACTCGTGGTCAACACAACCAATTGACAAGTTAAACATACAGTGCCTCGGCGCGTGGCGAGCAACTCTTAACTATTCGCGTAGCAGCTTACAACGCCAGCAACAATGCTGATGGTTGTTGCTATGCTGAAAATCTTAATGACGTCAGAAAACGAAGCTTCTAGAAGTTTCATCGGCGTTGTTATGCGGAAATATTGTAGTATATTTGATTGTACATTGTCGAAAAAATTTCCGAATTCGTTGACTCGTATTTACAAACAAGAGTGTCCGGCGGCGAGTATTGTTCTCTATTTTGAATTCGTGAAGACTGTTTCAATCCCAAACACAAACATTATAAATTATTTCAACTTGCCGGTTGGACATGAAATGTTTTTTTAAGCTGTTTTATGATTTAGAACTTCAAAAAATTGTGAAGACGTGTCATATAAATTCAATTGACATATAACAAATAATGGAATCTACATTAATTATATGATGATCCAATATTATTTTAATCAAACGTTCTATAGGTACTGCAATATAATTTCTCAAAAGTATTGTTCACATAGATTAATTGATAATATATCGATAAATTAATCATAATGTGGAACTGGTTTTTAAAACTATATTTTATATAAGTATATTAATAATACGTAAAATGAATAGTCAAGTAATTTCGTAAATAAGAAGTATATAAAGTATAAATAAAAAATATATTTCCATTGCAATTATAACTAATCATGAAATTAAATATTTTTCGAAACAAGTATACCATTATGTTATTAAACAGACTGAATATATATTTTAACCTATTTGTCTGAAACCAATGGTACTTTTAAAATTATTGTTTTTGAAATTAAAATAACAACTAATGATTAATCTATTGGATAAAATGTATATAAAAAAAGATAATAAAAATTTTAAAGTATTTTTCACTGGAAATATAATTTAACTTATATTTAAAGTATAATTGTTTCGAAATGTTTCTAAATGTAATCATGTCGTATAACAGTTTTTAAATATATCCACTTATGTAAATAATTTAATGAGTATAAAAAGTTTAATAAAATATTATATATTCCGAAATAATATTACATTACAATAGATTATTAAATCTAAAAAATTTTATTTACATTTCAAAATATTTGTAAATGAAAATGAGAAAAAATAAGAATTCTAATTGAATGAAAACAAAATCTATTAATTAATACGAGAATTAAAAAACATTATAAATGCACAATAATAATGACTTCATTGATAATATACTCTTATTTTTCATTACAGTAATTTTTATATAAAAATGTATAGAAAGGATATATTAAAATAATGCGGGAAACAGTGTGTCCTTACATTTTTTTTAAATGAAGTTCTTTAATTGCTTCTTGCATTCATTATTTAGTACCGATATTAATATTTCATTATTTTACATATAGTGTAGCATTTACTCGATATTCATCGTATTCATGCACTGGATTATATTTTATTTATCTTTTCTTGTCAATCTACTCTGTCACACCTCGAAATCAGGTTCGTCCAGTAGAAGAATACAGCTAATTAGAAAAGCTCATATGTACATACATCCACATATATATATATATATATAATGTTTCATATGATATTTCTAATGTTACTTATATATTATGTTTATTTTCGTTTTATACATATTAATGAGTTAGGCAATTGATTTCAATTCTAATTTTTAAGTACTATTAACATAAATTTCATGTGCATATTTACACCTTCGCTTTCAATTACAATAATTATATAAATATGAAAATAGATGATATTGTTTATCACATTTAAAATAACTGAAAAAATAGTTTTATGAAAATTTGGTTTAACTTCTACTTAATACATATATGTTTAAAATAAATGAAATAGTAATGTTTATTACATAACTGTTAAAACTGTTTCTTAAAAAAATTTATATTTTTTAATTTTATGTATATAAAACTTACAAAAAAAAATGGAACAATAACAACAATTAATATTGTATAAGAATAATATACTCCAGGTCTACTATTAATAACAATTCCAACTCCACAATATATTTACACTGTTTACACAACTACTTACATATAATATAAATACATTGGCATCTAAATTATGTTCTCTTTAATGATACAAGTAATGTAAGACATGTGCCCCATACATCCACAGCAATTAATAAGACTAAATTGAATAAAATTAATGTAATGCCCACTCTACATATGCAATTATCTAGTAAAAAAATACGAAGTGGTACTCTCGAAAGGCAATGAAACTTTAATTTCAAAAGTACTAAAAGGAACAAATTCTATTTCTGAGTAATGTTGCGGCACACGACACGAAGCTTTAACTAAAATGCAAAGGGTTATGTTTTTTTGGCAACAGCATCACAATGTACAAAGTGTCCTCTGCCACAGGAACATAAGAGGAAAGAAGAAAGGGAAAAAAGTAAATAGCTTCCGTGAGCTCGTGTTAAAATTTAAAACACTCACTATCACGTTTCTCGCTCTTGGTTTTTATGTGTGCAGCCACATATCCACTTGCGCAAACGAGCACAAAAAGCAGTCCCCTCTCTCTCTTTCTCTCTTCTCTCTAGCTCTCGCGACATGAAAATATGCACACGAAAATATGTATTTATATATATTTCGTTATTTCTCTATATGTTTTGTCTATGTTTCTCGCTCTATTTGCATCACTTATAATACTTTATATACTAGTTAGTTAATCTTGCAATCATGGGCTGCGTATTATATTCATTAATATTGTCAGTAAATTCGAATTTATTCGAAATTATATAATATATCATTTTATTTTAGCAAAATTTTATTTTGCAAAAATATTAATATACAATTATGATAAACTAATGACAACTGATAATTAAATAAAAACTCCATAATAAAACTTTTGAAGTAAAAACTATTTTTTATCTATAATAACTAATTTATTGTTCAAAATGAATAAAAATTTTTATATTTCATAACTTCAAATAATGTAATTGTTGTAATTTAAATAATGTAATGTAAATCATTCAATACTTTCTAACATTTGTGTTTTAAAATTTTAGATCTTCTTATATCTCTTTTCAAGAATTAAAACAATTTACAATAATACTATCAAACTTTTAAAAAGATTGTGTTCAATTTAACATATGTTTATATATGTTATTATATATTATTATTATATAATATATGTTAATATAAATTCAAAATAAATCATATTTAATAATAGAAAACAATAATTATTTCTTTATTTTAAACATACGTACTTATTTGTTCATACATTATTATATTTAATTTTGAAAGATAAAAATTGTTACTTGTAGTTGTTGTACCGTTAATAAAAAAAATACACTTACTTATTTAATATAGAAAATATTATTTCCAGGAACTTACCAATCTGACTATTTATTTTATTGATATTATATAGCATAGCATAGTTGTTAAAATATAAACATAAAACATTTAATCTTATTTTTGTATATATGAAGGTTTTTATTAATATATTATTATTTGACTTAGCTTTTAAATCATTTCATTTATAATATAAATTATAGAAATTAAATAAGAATATAAATATATTCAATATATATTTCAATATGTATTGAAAATTAATTTATTAGAGATACGCTCTAAATCCTCAAAATCTGTAATAATGAATCCACCGATCATTTTATTAAAAGCTGTAATTTTTTGCTCAGACAAACTCTATTCAAAAGTTCTATTAATATTATATATTATTAATTTTTTTTATTACATGTATTTTCATATAACTAGAAATACATACGCGTACATAATATACATTACAACACAAAATTTTCTTCTTCTCATTATTCTTTTATTTTCCTCTCCCTTTCCAGGATGTACATAAGCAGAAAACAAAAGATATAATAGGTTACAAAATTAATAAGCTCGTACTCTCATTATATTAGTATATTATTATGTTATTACCGGATGTTGAATTTTCCATCATATTTTATCTCCCTTTTTCCTTCGCTCTTTCACCTTTTCTATCAGTCGTGTTTCATATTTCATTCACTGCTTACATGAATCTCTTTATTTATTATTATCATCATTGTTTATTCAAATTATGAAGGGCATTGATACTATCTTAACATAAAAGAATAAATTTCATTTTTCAAATAGATATTTTTAAACTAAACATTACTTTTAAAACGGCACATTTTGCGGTTCGATCAAGTTTGAATTCCTTATACACATAAAATTATACTCAAGAGCTAATCATTTATATTTTTTAACTTTTTATTAAAATTGGTTAGATGGTACGACTTCCTCAAAAATAATTGTAATTATTAAATTCAGAAATCTTTCTACTTGTTCAAATTTTAAATAAAAAATTTATGAATATAAAATATTTACAATATATAACAAAAATGAGTATATTTAATATATGATATAATAAAAATTATTCCTTAAACTTTTGTCCGTAAACTCTAATACAATTATTAATATTACAATAAAATGAATTACATAAAAAATATATAATAACAATAAATTAAATTAAATTATTTGATAGTTATTTGATAATCTTATTTTTAAATTCAGAATAAATAAAATTATTAGTTCTGAATATGTATATTGCAATAAATCTAATAGCAGCTAACTAATTATCCATATATTTTATTAGATAAATTTAAATATTTTGTGCTACATGTCTGAAACATAAATTCAAAATATCGAAGAATTAAAATTATATTGCAAGGTTTTTCTTCTCTCTTCCTTTCATTGAAAAAAATTATTTCTTTTGCGATGATGTTTTATACCCTCTATATTTTTTTATTAAATTATTTCTTTCTATTATTCATAGTCACCGATATATATTATATACGTGTTTCTCGTTAACCTCTATTGATATAAATTCTAAATTTCAATGATTCATTCAATACTATAAAATTAACATTATTGATAAAATATAATTTATTGATGATAATATGTATAATTGTGATTTTAAAAAAAAAAAAATTCTTTTGTTACGCAGTAATTTTTTTTTATTCGTATAAAAGCATTTCTTTTATTTAAGAGAAATAAAAAATCAATATAGTTATTTTAATTGGTACGTCTAAAACAGAATATAAAATTTAATTCAAATAATGTAGTCCATGAAGAGTGTAATAATGTCCACAATTAAATTAAGTAATTTAATTTTATTGCTATGCTCAGCCATTGATTTAACTGAAAAGAAAATGAATTAGCTAATAAAAATTATTCACTTATCAAACGAAAAAATCATGATCGTATAAATTGGAGAAGGAAATGAATAATTCATTTGCAAATAAAAACATGTTAATTTAAATATCGATGCTACCGTAAATAAAACATCAATGTACTAAAAATAATTCAAGATCGAAAATTCTGTACTTTTGTGTATATGTCAAAATCTTTAACTACGTTATTAGAACAAATTTTTTAGCTGCAATGAACCTACTCAGACTTTTTCTATATTTAATATTTTCAGTAACAATTGTACTAATTTTCTCTCTCACTCATTTATTTCTCATTCTTTTAACTTTTTTTACGCAGATTAACTAATGTATAAGTACTACTAACTCATCGACTGTTTAATAGCCTTTTCTCTCAATAGATTGGCTTCTCTCTCGGCCTCTCATCAGGCTACAATGCAATTTTTAGTATCGGAAATATAGATTATTATGTTGAACAAAAAATTCTACTTAAATAAATATTCAATAAATACGATGTTAATTAAAAATTTCGATTTTCTATGATAATTTTGAACATGACGCCACCTTTGTACGCAGCTTAAAGTAACTATTAATTGGCAAGTTAATTAAATTATTCAAAATCCATTTATTAGCATATTATTTTTGTCTTTATATATAAATAATTGTTTTCTAATAATAATACAAGTCTAAGGAAAAATCTACTTTTATAATTTGCTAATAAATTTCTAATTTCTAAATTTCACGTATTCATATAATATATATAAATTATATATTCTATATTACGATCCGTTTAAAAATTATTATTATTATTACTAATATACTTCTTATTTTTGTTTTTTAAGTTACTGTGGTTACTATTATTTTTTTATAGTATATTTAGTTTAAAATACTTTTATATATTAATATTTATTATAATGCAATTTTATATAAAATTCTATTCATTCTATTCCAGGAAGTCCTGAACCTATTGTAAAGTGGTTCGTTAATGGAAAAATAAAGAATGATGATTCTTACGAGAGTACAGCTGGTGATGTGATTGAAAAAAAGTAAGAAACTTGATATTATTCCTAAGCTGTTATATACTTAATATTTTTAATAATTATTATATTATATTATTTTATAATATATTAAAATTTATATATATAATAAATTTAAAAACTTAATAAAAATACAACTATCTATTAATATTAAGTCGCATAATTGTTTAATTTATTTATAAGCATGATATTAATCGCAAATGTGTAAATGAATAATAACTTCAATTATTAAAAAAGAAATTTTGAAGATATAGATCTACCATCATTTGAACTTGAACTAGAATACTAATAATAAAATAGAAGGAAACTATAATATTAATAATCAAATAATATGACCCACTTAAGAAATGATTCATAATATATATAATATTTTAAATATATCCAATTGATACATATAGTTTTTAAATAATTAAGTATATTTCATAGTTTTGAAACTTCAAAATATATATAAAAATTTATTGAGCTGTACTTTTTCTTTTTCGCGGTAAGTAAATAACTGTATTTATTTGCTTCTTGTTATTATTTTTGTCATTACAATATCATATGTAATATATAATTGTTTTACTTAGTCTATTGTTAGTTTTAAAATTTGTAGTACAATTTTTATAAATGCATGACATAAAAAATTCTATAAAATTTCCATTCCATAAAATTAAATATAAATTATCATTGTAGAATGTATTTTACTAAAAAATAATATGTCATTCCTATTGATAATCTTAATGTTAATAACGAATTCCTATTGATAAACAAATAAATTGATATATAACTAGTATAATAAAAGATTTATCTTTACTATCAATATATTTCTTATAATTCTAGGTTAACAGTAAAGTCACTGAACAGGTCACATCTCTTCTCTAATTTTACGTGTCAAGCACAAAATACACTTCTTGTAGAACCAAAGAAAATATCCATGATACTCGATTTAAACTGTAAGTAAAAAAATATTATTATTTTTAGTACTCATAATTAAAAAAAAATATTTAACTATAATTATATATTTACAAATATATTAATTTTACTATTCAGAAATGAGTGAATATATAGATTTATTTTCATGCCTGCACAAATACTATCTTCAAATTTTTTGTATTTTATAGTTATTTTATATAATATATTCGATTCGGTTACAAAATAATAAATTCTAAACGAGAAAACTAGAATAGTTTATTAAAGAAATCTGAACGTTAATATAAAGCAACAAAGTATTTTTTCGTCAGAAAAATAATTAGATACTACACGCATAAATGTAGAGTGCTAGACGTTATTTTTGTATACTACTTTGTATAATAAGTATAAAATGATACTCTAATGATGTAAATAAATATTTATAAATCCGATTATAGAAAATAAAAATTTTTTAAAATGTTTTTTAATTTATTGAACAATTTAATTAAAATTCAGAATATAAAATTCAGCTATTTCCAATTAACATTATAACAATTGAAATTATTAAACTTCTGCATCTCATAACTAATTAAAAACTTTGTAATATAATTAAAATAACAAATTTTCTGTTGTTTTCTGTTCCTTATCAACAGTAATTTAAATGAATTGAGACAAATTAAAGACTTGCTATTAGAAAGTTTAAAAGTTTAGTTACAGAAGATCTTCCGAATTAAATTGTGTAGAGGCTTAGTGGCAGTGTGAACAAAAATTTGTCTATATTCGATTCTTCGATTTTTTATATGCAAGATAAAAGTCTATTTCAATTATAAAATTCAAATCAAAATGTAAATAATCTAGGTATGCAGCCTGTACTTCTTAATTCATTTTATACTGAAAAATATATAGCTATTGATATTATTCTCTGCAAAATACCTACATAATAAGAAAATCATTAGGTGATTATAAGCATCTACATTGAAAACATAAAAGTATATGTTTTATTCAAAATATCATTTTACACTATACCTAGTAATGATTCATATTTAATACAGTGTCAATTTTCAATTATAGTAATAAATAACTTCGAATATTTGAATGCTAATTGTCAAATAATAACTATAATGAGATAATTTATCATTTACATATTACATATAACCTTCATTATTTAATAAATAAAACATAATTTAATACGAACTACTGACTATAAAATACAAAATAGTATTTAATATTTATTTCTAAAATAAAAAATACTTACGATTTTAATTGATACCACTACCACTCAATAGTAACAAATTAATTTTAATAATTGATATATGAAATAATTTATATATTTATATCATATAATTTAATATCAAATAATTGTAGTCGTAAATTCTTTATATCTCAATTAATTTATTTTAAGAAATTAACAATTAGTACTATTTTATTTAAGCCGCGAAGACTGTAATGAAGTCAAAATGAAATAAAAGCAAATTCAATATATAAATATACTAACATAAATACTTATATACACGTATATATAAATGTAAAATTTAAGATATAATAAAAAGATACCAAGTTCTTTTAAATACAATTATAATTGTAATTTTTTTATTTAATTATTGTCATACTTTTGATATTGAAGCATAAAAAAATTACAGAAAATTTTTTATAAAAAACGAATCTGTAAATACATAGGTATACTTACAATTGTTATAAGTATGTTTAAAATAAAATAAATTAAAAATAAGTCTAACATTTATAACCTGTTACATACATATTATACTAATTCAAGTAACTATATCGTATTCTTCCGACTCACTTTTTTATCTTATTTCTTTTTTATAAATCCATTGGATTGACTTTTTTTCGCTGAAAAACTTGTTTTGAAACGAAATATATAACAGTGACTGAATATATATTCATTTACAATATATAATAAATGTCAATAGCATAAATTTGGATAATTAAACTTCCTCTTAATAGCAATTGCAAATTTTCCAAACATATTCACTTTGATACTCACTTTGAGTAGTCATTTAATTTCACTTTATATTGATTTCTATTTTTATTCGATGCTACTTCAGTTTCTGTAATTTTGAATAAAAGAAGCTTATTAATAATTTCCAAATATATATATTGAATATTTAATATTTATTTAGTTTTAAATTAATAATAAAAAAGAGTAATTATTAATCTGCATAAGCAGTTACTTTATTCATAATTACAGATATTTAAATAGAACTAAGTAAATAATATATAATAGATATAATAATATATTAATAGAAATTAAAAAAATAAAAAGGAAAAAAGCATATTAGAATAAATTATAAATCAAATTCATACTCAAATTAAAAAATTTTGAACAATAATTGATTTTCTACACTGAAGAATACAGGTTTCTTAAGATAATTTTCAAGTGACAACAAAAATATTCCAAACATTCTATTTATTATAATTCTAGTGATTATTGTGCATTATTTTTATTATGAATATATTAAATTTGCTACTTAATAATTTTTAATACAAATATAAACACAAAATCTTTAAAAGCATTGATCTGTAATATAACCGATCATAAATTTAATATAATTTTATTTGAATTATTACATTTATAACCAATGGATTTTTAAATAAATGTTTATTTATCAATAAAGTACAATTTTACGTAATAAAACACAAGGACTCATTATTTTAATTTTAATATTGATTTACTAATTGAGTTTTCATATAAAATCAGTGTCTAGATTAATATTGACCTCTTGTCGTTGTTTGTACCACAATGGTTTGTTGGATGTAATTACAGATTGTACTTTTAAGAGTATTTCAATATTTTTATTACAATATCAACAACGCTCATTACAATAAATAAAATCCATATAAAAGAAGATATATTTCTATTAATGCTTATTTATATAATTTTTAATTTAAATAATATTTATAATCTTAACAAAGAGTTAATAATTTATAATTAAAGTTTTACAAATATATACTTATTTACTGAATCGTAAAAATTGAAATACTTGACTTCATGACATTCCATTTTTTTTAAAGATAATTATTTTTATAATTTTATTATTGTGATAACATGTTATATAAAATTTAACCCTTTTTAAATGTATTTAATATTGAAGTCTATGAAAAAAATGAAATAATAAATAAATGTATTAAAAAACGAATAGGTATTTTATATGTTTGTTCAGAAAATAATTCCACAATCTGACTCGTCAGCCAAACGTGCAAAAATCAACTTAGAACAAAAAACCCACTAGATGTTGTGTGGGGTTGCCGGGCAAGTAAAGGGTTAATGCATCGATTCAATAATTAACACATAT
>NW_011948420.1:2761383-2805781 GCF_000503995.2 Ceratosolen solmsi marchali
TGGTCTGGTCCTATGCAATCTAGTCTTGATGAGATCAATTCAACTGTATACTAATTCACAATCGTAGAAAGAACTTCTTATTAAAACTCAGCTGAACGATTTATCTCTCCGGTCCTCCTCCGTGAGAGTAAGTCATGACTTATCCTTTAATTGTGCGCGAAGTGTTTGAAAAGAATAAGTGAAGGTACATTACGTAGTCCCTTCTTAAATGGTTCACTGGTCCCGCTCCACTTGGGATCCATTCTTCCTTTAATAATTAACCAATCAGGTGTTGATCTTGGGCCCCACAATAGATTATGCATGCCTTCATTTCCACTTTCTTCCGGGCTCAGTCCCGAATTTGCTAATCGGGAAAGTGTCGGAAGGTGGCGAGCCTTTTCCATTGGTCACTTCTCCTTGGTTGCCTCATCCCTCTCTGAGACTTGGCTAGACGAAGGGTCCGCTTGGGCATGGTCAATGTTCCAATGCGATCGACCAGATGTGGCATAGCCAAGAACAATGCAAGCATTGTCTTAAAGGTCGAGTGCACACGTACGGGTTTTGGGTTGCAGTGAATCAAGTAAATGTTTTGTACTCAATGCTTTACGCATATCTGATATTCGTTCTGAATCTCCTTTGGGGTTTTTCCGGCAATAAACCCATTAAGTTCTACTGCACTGGGAGTATGAGCACGTTTCGCTAGAGTTTTCCAGATGTTTTATGACACTAGTGCAAAATAATTATGAGCAGGAAAGTTTTGAAGTCTTAAAAACAATTTTCACGATATTACTTGCCAGATGTTTTGTTGCATTAAAGAAGAGTCTCTCATTCTCAAACAATGTTATTACCAATATATTTATCATCTACACATCGAAAATCATTTCAAATTTGGATCATGTCAGATCGATGATAAATTAATTTTTTTGTAACAGTTATAATACGATTAACTAACTATTTATATTAAACTATTAATAATTTTGTCAATATTTAATAAACAATTTAACAATTATTTAAATAATTATTAAGATAATTTTTAAAATACTATTAAAATGTATTTCAAATTATTATAAATAATGTTAACAACATTGATGAAAATTCACTATCGTGTTATATTACTTTGAATATATGAAAATTATGCAATGTTGTATTAAATTTGATGATATTTATTTTGAAAAATGTTTTCATTTGAACTGACTCTACTTAGTCACGAAAATAAGTAAGCAGTAATGAATGTGTATATAACGGTTTATGAATAAATACTAACACTCATTTATTAACCATATGACTTGCTATTATATTGCACACTATATGTGCATTTATACAAATTTATCTTTGTGTTTCCTATGATTAAAATTGATTTATGAATATAAATATATCATAAAATATTTACTATTAATAATATTTTATTTTAAAAATAAAAGATAAAAATTGGTATAATATGACCTTTCATATGATTATTGAAGATCCAGAGCATTTACAACAAAAATAAAAATATAATGATGCAAAATATATTAATATGTTTTTAAATCTTTTATTAATAACTTATCAATTTTTCAGTGAAGCCTCTAACTGTGACAATAAAAAAAGGTAATGGACACAGAAGTACAACTACATCATTAAAAGCAGGAGAACGGTATGAACTAGAATGTGAATCTACAGGTTCAAGACCACCAGCTGTAATCACATGGTATAAGGGCAAAAGACATCTCAAACACTCTAAGGTAAGATAGAAATATAAAAAAAAAAATTAATTTTATTATTTCAAATTATAAACTCTAAAGTTTATATTAAAATCATCTATTATTATGCTTAATAATTTTGAAAATTCGGTAAAATTCTTTGTAAACTAGAAATTTTAGAACATACGATTCCTACATATCATTTTGTGATTTTTATATAATACTATGTTATTATACAATACTATTTTTATATTCTTAATAATACTTTTCATATTCCAAATTAGATATATAAATAACGTAAAAATATATGACAATAATGTATATTCATTTTTATAAAAAAACAAGACGCAATCTACAGCTAAGTAGATATTATATATGGCTTATTCTAGTCATTAAAATAGAAATTAAAAAAATTAATATAAAAATTACTGATATCTTAATTCAATGCAATACTGTTATGGTATCCTATGCATTTTTCATTTTTACCCATTAATTATGAATATGTTTCTTAATTTAAGTATAATATTTTAATTATAAATATATTGTTAATTATATTTTTACAGTATTTTAAAACCTCCAATATTGAAATTTGTTATTTTTCATAATAATTATTACCAATGGATGTAATCATTTATGTATTCTTAAGTACAGTGACAGATGCAATATATTATGTATTTATGAACCAGATAAAAATGTGCTACGCGGTTTATATCTATTACGAGAAAAAATAAAATGTATCCCACACACATCTAGCATTAAAAAGAAGACAAAGTATTGTAAATTCCTGACAATCCGAGTTAGAATGAAATCTGTTTTACAATGTAGTTTTTATGTAATTATTAGTGCTTCAGTTTATGACGGTTTTCGTCTTTACCTCATAGATTTCACATTTAACAGCATACTTGACTAGCAAATGTTTCTCAAGTGATAAAATTTAAAAATACAGAAACACCATATATTTTATTAAGAAATGAGAAAATTAGGCTTCATTTTATCATAAATTGTTAACTTATTTCAGTGTAGTATTAGTACAAATATTTTTATATTTAACTACATGTTATTTCAATCAGTTTATATATTTCATTTATTATTCAAACAAGTTATGAAATCTATAAAAGATGTTAAAATTAAAATTTAATTTGAATGAGTTTATTCAGATATATCTGATACCCAACTTGAATTTGATACAATGATATTCATATTTATACTTTCATCTGATACAGTAATTATAATTAAACTAAAATGAAGAGTATTTTAACCTAAATTTTAATTATTTAGAATTTTATATTTTGGGAAGGCAAACTTCATCTTAATCCTCTATTTGTCATCTACATTGAAGAGGGCATGTATTATTTTAAAATGCTTATTCTTCGGAAAAAAGATATTTTTTGATATATAACTACGAAACAATCATATCAGGAATTGAATTAGAGATTAAAATTAATTAGAGTGTTTTTCTTTTTTTTAATGCTGAAATAATAATGTATTTGTGATATTTCTCCTTAAAATTAAAATATTAGGAGCGAGAGAGAGAGAGAGAGAGAGAAAGGGAGGGAGGAAGAAAAAAGAGAAATAAGAAGAAATAAATAGATGGACAGGCAAACAGATAGAAAGAAAAGAAAGCGCTCCCATGGCACCGTGACTGAGAGTCCCGATAAGTGATCCTGTTTTTTTTATTAACGATGTATAATTATTGTGTTGCTCCAAATGGTCTTACACGTCATCTTTTTAAAACTGAAAATTTTTTAGATTATACTGAAATATTATTCCATTCACCACCAATTTATAAATATACAATTGATACAAATAACAAAAAAATTTTTTCAGAAAAAGGAAACTTAATCATCATTTTGAAATGATATATTTGTTTATATACAAATTAATACTGACTTATGTATTATCCAATAAATGTCAAAATATATTAAATTTTATCTCTCAGAATATTTGCATATTATATTAAACATCGATTGTTATTGTAATACTTGACTATATTCTTACTCTTTTTTTTTTTAAATACTTGATCTTGTATATTATTTTATAGTATAGTATATTTAGACCATTTCATTTTTTTACTCTGATTTACCGTATATATTAACATTTTTATTTTCTAACTTCTATTCTTGCTTTTCTTTCTACATTATGTGCTTTGAATATTAAATTATATAAAAAAAACAACAACTAATCGACTAATATAACCAACTTGGTGTGTAAATTACTGCTTTCAACTGTTCAAAAGAAAAAATTCGATCGAATACTTGCGAGAGGGCTAAAACGCATTAAGAAATCGATAACCATCTTGAGCTTCTCCATTTCTCTCACGAAAGTGAGATCCTAGCAAAAAAGAAAAAAATGAGAAAAATCAGGAAGAAACCAAGAAATTACAAAAAAAAACTAGTAACGTAGGAGGTAAAACAGCATTATTTTATAATAGAGCATACAAATATAGTGGAAGAGAGGGGCGAGAGAAAGCAAAAGGGAGAGAGAGAGAGAGAGAGAGAGAGAGAGTAGCAAAGAAAAATTAATGTATTAGCCTAGATATGAAAATATAAAATTTGAAAAATTTTATATTATAGTTTGAAGAATAAAAATATTAAATAGTTTGATAATGACAAAATAATGGAAAATTATTCAATAATAAGAAAAAAGATGAAACTACTTATTGAAATGACTTCAAATGAAAAAAAGGAAGGAGAATCCAGCAATATTATAATAAACATTTAATATTAAAGACAAAATCGCAGGAAGAATCTGTCTACTGCAGATAATTTCATCAGTCTTTAGTAATTACCCATTCCGACTTAAGAAAATTCTAGGTATAAGTTGATATAATGCTTTTAATTTTATTTCTCATTAAAGTAAAACTCAAAAACGTCGGATGACGCTAACCTAAATTAGTTCATTCTTTTTAAATGAGCTATATTTATTACTGAACTTGTAAAAGAGATTTTATAAAAATAAAATAACGACAAAATTAATTTTCTAAATTAAATCTTTTTGATAATATGTAAAAAATTATATACAAATATAAATACTAATTACAATTCAAAAATACTATAGAAATGAATAATAAATTAATTATATTAAATTTGATGTTTGGGAAATGTTACATTATATTCTATATTAAAGATATACTATTGTCAAAAGTTAAAAACTTAATTTAATAACATAAATTGATATGTGCAGAATTTTTCATTCTCTCATATTTATAATAAAAAATGGTTAAATATATTATACATTGCCCTTCTAATAGCTCTTAAAAAACTCTATTTAAATTGTTAGGTTGACAGGTTTTATGAAAACCATTTCTTGATATCAATTCCTTTGGGAATATTTGGCATTACGTGCGCATAAACTGTGGTGATAATGCGACAGCATTATACATATATATTACATATATATATATATATATATATGTACGCGAATGTGTACCGCAATATATGAAGTAATGGAAGGTACGTGTTTTCGAGAATATAGATTATCAATAAGTTCTATATATAGAAAAATTATTTGTAAATACTAAGGACATTTTAGACTTATTTTTACTTATAAAGTATTTTAACATTGTCTTAATTATTTCCATGTATATAAATTCATGTATAATTATGTACAAGGCAGGAAAAATGGCGTAGATTCAAATGCGGGTATAGAATTAGACAAATTATATAGTTTCGAATATACGAAAATATAATACGCACCAATAAAGATATGAAATAGAATGCCTGGATTAATTTAAGTTTCAACGACGAGCGTGATAAATGCAAATGAATATTATTTAGAAAGAATATAAAATTAAAAACTATATTTTATGTAATTCAATATTTCAATACTATATATTATATATAAAATTAACTAAGATTGCATCTAATTATTTGCATACATATCAGTTGTACTATAACATTATTACAACGAAATTTTCAATCAATTATATAACGTTAATCTAAACTATTTTACTGTACTATAAAGCATATTTATATTTTAAACTATTTAGTTCATTACGCTTTTTATAAAAATATTAGTCCATTAATAATTTACATTATTTTATATACATAGTTTTAATAGCTATATACCATAAACACACACACACAGACGCGCGCGCGCGCGCGCACGCACGCACAGACTCACTCTAATATAAATACTATGTTACAAAAAATAATATAAGCAATAGCTATATAATTTACAGTTAATATATCGGAAACATACTATTAAAGTGCCGTATATAAAAATCCAGTTTATTCCACATCCTTGTTAATACCATAAAAGATAAAAATGTTAACGTCAAACAATATTACTGATTCGTTTGTCTTATTAGTAAAGACTTCCATGTATCATTGAATTGACCCATTAAGCATAGTTCCAACTTTCGTATAATCTGCATAAAGCTTGACAAAGCACAAAATTAATTTGTTAAACTTCGAAAAATAATTATTCGAATGCTTGCAACGATACTTCAAAATCAAACTCTTACATTACCATCTCCTTTTTGTCATTTCGTCATTTATTTTTTCTATCTATCTTTTTTAACTCTATTTATTTTTATATCCTTGTATCTATTTTATATTTTCCTCTAGTCCTTACTGGTTTTTTCCTTTTAAAAATTTTTGTTTTACTTTATTATTTGATTTCTTCTTTTAACATATTCTAATCTATCATTTTTTCAAAAGTTACCAAATTAAGCAATTGAATGAATAACAATAATTTAGTTCTATTACTGTATAGGATTTTTAATTGTCATTACCTTTTCTTCTTACGACTAATGTAGAATTTTCAACTTGAGGATAAGCTGTTTTTCGTCTCGAGAAAACGAAAGCCCACAGATTAGGATACGTGCCAGACTTGGTCAATGAACCAACGATTTTTAGCTATCACAGGAGACACTAGAATCATTGAAGAACCGAAGAAGTCTTAAATACTGTACCTGGTTCCTTATTTTTCTGTTTAGTCGATTCTCCACTTATTGATGTTTGGTATTTTCTTAATTTCTTATTTATTATCCTTTAAAATTATCATTCACACAAAATGTATAAGTCAATAATAATATGGACATAAATACGTATATTAAGTTGACTTTAGTGACAAACTTTTGTCTACGTGTTTTTATTTATATTAATAATTTTAATTATTATTTAATCTGTAATAGGAAATAAAAAATGTATATTGCGTTATTTCAAGTTTTATTATTGAATTTTTAGTGGCAATATGATTAGTTGTTGAAATATATTAAATTTGACGAAAAAATGAATCGCAATTTCATAGCGATGTTATCTAAAGAATGAATAAATAAATGTTAAAAACGATTTGGTGCTAATATTTAATAAATCCATACGGTAGTAATTTGAGAACCACTATCCTAGCTGATCCACTATTCTTTAACCAATGTGAACAAGGCGTAGGTGTTATAGCCATCCACTGAATGTTTATACCGGATATAATTTATTGGCTTTTCTCTCTACCCAAACCAGTATGTTCCTCCATTATCATCAGCCAATTAATAACGAATGATAATTAGTACAATATTTATCCCTATTCTTCGTTGTTGTTGTGAAAAGTCTTTTATACAATTTTATTGATCTCTATTAGAATAGTTCAATGCTCTATTTCATTTCGTATTCCACTCAATATATTCGTAAGTACAATTTCTATTATAGTGCACATTGTTCAGATAATTTATGTGTATCGGTAATATGAAAAAAATTATATCATTTAGTATTTTATCGATATAATATAATTAAGAATATTCATTACAAATTGAATTATTTTCACGTGTAATTTTGACTTTATTAAATTAAAAATTGAATATTTAAATAACTTTTAATATTTTTATATCTATTTGATTAATGAAACATAGCAAAAATCATTACTATTAATAATCAATGTTCTTGTATTTTTAATGTATGGAATAAACTATTTAAATGTATATTACTAGAGTTGGATATATGTATATTTAAAAAATAGTTAAGTGGCATAAAAAATTGTGCAAATTTTTAAATATGTATCTTATTTTATTTACTCTCAATTTATATAGTATACAAAATGGTCAGGTGACTGAATTTTATTGTAGGTTATGTACAAAAATATATACATATGTAATAATTACATTTAATTTAAATTAAATTGCAGGTATTGTCCCTTTTTAAAATTATTAAGATTACAATTTTAGAAGAATGATTTTACAATTTATAAAAAAAAATTAACTAGTATTTTTGTATATATTTATCAACTATTTTAATCACAAAATGTATTTTTTCTATACTTTTGAATATACTATAACATTTTTCTATACCAATAAAATGAATAATTTTTTTAATTTAAACATTGAATCATCTTTCACAAATGAAAACTATAATCACGATTGAATATAATTGATTGTTTATAATTATAATTAATTTTGAATTTAATAAAATAAAATAAATATCATATAAATTCGAGTAGAAATTTTTTATTATATATAGAAATACTGACATTTTACTCCAAAATTAAAATTCATTTTTTAAATTTTTAATCTTAATTGCTTAGATAATTAAACAACGAAATTTATTATGCATTGTTTTATAAGTTTTGCATATAAATAAAATCATAATATAATATTCACACAAGAATATATAAAGATAAAATACTCTGGCCAAAAGTCAAAAGATCATGATACACACCAATCAAATTAATTTAAAAACAAATTATTCTCCAACATCTCTCTTAAATCACGCCATTCCCGCACATATTCCAGTTTTATAATAAATATACCCTCTACACCCCAATGTTAAAATAGAATTAATCGAGAACGGGAACAATAAATTAAAAAGTCACATTAATTTTGCGGTCTACTCGACTGTTTGCTTTGACCGTTTCTCAAACTTCGTAGGCTCAAACATATAAATCTGTGTCCTGGATAATTTCTAGAAAAGGAATATTTGCTGATCTTTACATTTTTTACTAACTTTACTCAATCATAAGGTAATAATAAAATACAACTTAAACGAATACTAGAAAATATAAAAAATTTGCAATTTCAAATTTTTGGTATTTTTTTCAATATAGATTTAATTCAATTTAGTTTTAATTATTTTAAAACTAAATATATACGAACGACTAAAATATTCATAAAATCAAAGTTATAAGTAATGGATGTCAGTTCGCGTTAATCGATTAGCATCCTAATTATCTTGATCGTATACTTTTTTTCGAGCATTTCTTACAAGTTTTTCATCTCTTTCATTTTAAACATCAATTTCGTAAAAATTAAAAATCTTTCAATAACTTTAATATAATTTTTATATTTTTTAAAAATTTAAGAAATGGTAACACATTCGTTAGAAACTTATATCGTATTCAAAACTAAAATCATACATAAAACGAAACTTATTATTTTCTATGAAATAATAAGACTTCTCTTAACAAATAAACAAATTCTCTATCAAATTGATAAATAATATATAATGTTTTAAAAATTCTGTAATTAAGAAACTAATTATTTAATTTAACATTTATATATATTATTAAAAAAATGTTCGTTTATAAATTACTTATTACATTGAAATTTTAATTTTAATTAAATTGGAAGTAATGGAAATACTAATACACCATTCTATATAAACCATAGGTGATTCACAATTATATTTCGTATGAAAATAGAAATCTATTAACAAGTATGCGCATGTAATTATTAAAAATCTGTACCTTATTTTTCCTTAATACTTCATTTTGTGCATTTATATAAGTTTATTTTTTATTTAATCTAATGTAATTACATTATATCACATTAATAAAGTATAGCTTTTAAAATGATAAAATTATGCTTACTCTTCATATCTATTACTCTAGAAATTAAAATAAAGTAAAAGAGTGTCATTGTCTTTTTAGAAATTACATCAATAATTTTTTTAGAAATTATGTTAATAATTGTCAAATAAAATATCGTCTATGATTACTTAATTTATTTATTTTTGTGGTTTTATTTCATAATTTATAAGAACTAATTCTTTTTTTGATAGAAACAAAATAAAAATATCATTAATATAATTTATTACTTATTATAAAAAAATTGAGGTATTTTAATATTTACATTGCAAAATTTATACAGAAATTTTTACAGAAATTTATACAGAATAGAAGATGCGTTTTTCTCTTGTAAATAATATTATTACGGTTAATTATGGAATTCTTATTAAAACGCCGTTGCTAGTATACATAATCGTATGTTTTTTAAATACTATAAACATCATAATCTAAACTAAATAGTATTATTTTTTAAATTATTATATTATATGTATAATATACAATTTGCTTTTATTTAACCAATATTTTATCATCTATGAATACATTGCAACTAATAAGATATAACTGAAAATATTTAAATAATTGCAATTGAAATACGTTCCAAAAATATTTACGAATGTTCTTCATAATTATATTATATTATGTATAGGGCGTAGACATAATAATAACTATTTGTTATTTATTTTTTATGAAAGATGATAACAAATGTTATTATTTAAATAAACGCTAAATTAAGTGAAGTACTTTTCAAACTCGACAACTAATGTAATAATTATATAAAATACTTTATAATAATTTCATCTGAAATTTAAGAATGAATGAATTGCAGTATTAAAAAATATCATAATTATAATGAAGCATTCTATAACTAAACGAAATATGTTCATGGAAAAATGTGTCTTATTTCTCTATTTCATACCCTTGGCCTTGGCAATTGTTTTTACTAAATTTTTGAATCATGATCCCTTATAAAGTAAAAAATAAAGAATGAAAATATACAAGTAATATATACAAAATTACATAATTAATTAAAATAGGCAAACGAACTTGTATACAATTACTCGTAACAATAGATGAGTTTGTAATTCATATGCTAAAGCCAATACTAATCATTTCGCACTCAAAACTTATTTTTAAATAAATTATTTGGATGCTCTTAGTTAAAGATGCGCGAGTAAGGGACTATAATCGTTAAATCTTAAGCAGAATCAGAAGGAAACGAAAAGTTATTTCCAGCTTGTACTTACGAAGAAATATATAAATTATATCCGAGCACTTATTCTCACATGTATACACACGTATGCGGTCACAGATTGACAATCTGTTTTTAATCTCAAATTTCAACAGTGAACGATTATAATTCACAACGTCGCCTATTTGAATTCGCTTCTACGTTTGGACATCTATGAACGTCCTAGGGTTAAAAAATTGTTGAAAACAATGATTGGGAATGTAAATAGGAATGTAAATAGGGAAAATAAAATAGATGAATTACGATATTCGAATATTATACATTATCTGTTTAAAGACTATTGCTTCGTTTTCCCTATTAATAAAATTAGAACTTTTTCGCTCATATACTTGAAGCAAAGAGTCTGAGAATTTATACCAATAAGCAAATTATGTCAAGTGATTTATGAAGCTTAAGGAGTGAATTAATTAATTTAAATTAACAAACTACATTGATATTAATAATATTACGAGTAATGCTTAATGTTAGATAGCTAAATATCATTTAGATGAACAAATAAATGTAACTAAATAAGGTTCATAATTCGTTTGTTCAAGTTCAAAGTTTGTTCAAATATCTGTTGAAAATGAACATTATGAAATCAGTTTTAAAATTGTAACAAATTTAATGTGTTTGAGTTTACGAAATACTGAATTTTTAGTATATATTGTTAAAAAAAACTGATTCCAAGATATTCAAAATAAATTAAAGAACATACTTGTAATTTGAATATGCTATTGCGGATATTATATAACACAAACTCTCATATTAAATGTTTATTATAATTTATTATCGAGAGGATGTAATATTAACACTAGTTAATTTATAATATATATATGATAAAATATATACCTTTATATACAAACTTATCTATTAAAAATATTTAACAAGATCCACTAATAGTACTATAAAATAATTTGTTAATTTAATTACACTTCACTAGAGCATAAAATTTCAAATAAAAATGTAGCGTTACCTCCTACAATTTATAGACTAAACAGAATCATTGTTTTAATTCAATTATAGAATAAAATTTAATTGGCTTAATTATATTCATAGGTATTTTATTTATCATAAGATTTAAAAATATAATCATAATTCATATTTTAACGTACTATAGGCGCATTCTAATGTATGATACTAATACAGCATTCATTTATAAAGTAAAATTTTTTCAAAAATATTTCTGCATGTACATATATCTGTTTAGATGCATGTGATTATTCTTGATCAAATAGCAAGTGACAAAAGGAAGTTAACACATTCTTGAATTTATTTGTTAGTCTATTTGTTGGTTTTTGAATGAATTTGTTGATCTGCACAAGCAATATGACAAATACCAAAAAATTGTATACAAATACCTATTCAAACATATATTATTACATATATAAATAAAATATTCATATATGTATATAAATGTACATAGCTGTACAGTGAAAGCTATTGCTATATGTATATGCAAACGCAAACACCTCGAATTCGCCTCTCATAAAAGCGCGTACACATATCCATCTCTCCATATTTATATTCGTGTTTATATAGTTGTGTTTCTATTTACAGGAAGAGAAGGGCACGATCAACACAGAAAATTGCACGATCAGTAGGGTGGAGTTCGTGCCAGGAGTAGACGACGACGGAAAATCGGTGACTTGCAGGGCGGAAAATCCAAACGTGACCGGACTTTTTCTAGAGACATCTTGGCGGATCGACGTTGTATGTAAGTAATTTCACATTCTCCTTTTCCAGCTCCTCCTACACCACCAGAGGTGATTTCTCTCTTTCTTTCCACTCGTCCGCCTTGCTATTCTGTCCTTCACACGCCTAAGGTGAGACGTCATCGTTTTTTTATGGTTGACTCACGTACGTCTGAAAACGAGTCTGAACGAGCCGCTCGCGATTGGCTGACGATTCTTATTCTTCATAAAAAACGGAGTAAAAGATCTGTCGTAAAAAGGATGAAAAGAAGCGAAAGGCGTCGACTCGAACCAAGTAGTCTGAATTTACCTTAGCAAAGAGAAAATTCGTATTTGGAGTCAGCACTACCACGCATATCTAGCCAATCTTCCATTTACTTGTCCCATTCTTATTTATTTTTACAAATAATTGCATCATCATTTTCCATCTACATTGCCCATTCAAATTCATATTTTTCAGACCGTAATTTTAACTGCAAATTTTGTGTTATTAAAAAGTGAAATAATTGTCTAGAAATAAGACAAATTATATAATTGAAATAACATTAATTGGAAAATTATTTGTATATATCATTTTTTAAATAGTATGTATTTCAATTATGTTATATTTAATGCAAATTATATAAGAAAATTATGAAACAAAATTACTCTATTATAAACATTTTTTCGAACTGGTTTTTAATTATATTTTAAATATATGTCATGAAAGTGATAACATAATCATCTTTTAAAAGTAATGGAATAATGAAAGTCATTTTTAGATAAAAATTTGGCATTCATCGATGATTTTATTCTACGATTTTTAAATTATCCCATTTATATTCTTCTATGCAAACAATAAATGTACTACTTATACTATCCTAATTATATTAAAAATTCTCGAACTTACATGAGCAATGGATTTTAAAAATTTGTATATCATTTCTCAAAAAATCAATAAAAGAAAATCTTATATAATTATTATTTTTTTTACAAATGAATATAATTAACATCTTTTTATTGCTTTAAACATTTTATATATTCATAAATAAATATAGTATAAAAATAAAATAAACATTTAACTAAAAACTATTCTTTGATTGAATTGAAATAATTAAAAATATATCATAAATATATATTCGCAGGACGGTAATATAAATTTCTTGAAAATCAATGGATTTTTGAATAAATATAAAATTTTTGTAGTTTTTATAATCAAAAATCTATACCGATGGAAATTTTATTCCAAATCTACTGCTTTTTCTTGCTAGGATTTTCAACAGCGTGCTGGAATATATGCATTTTTTCATCTACATATATTCCATTATATTACACATATATCTTAAAAAATATTTGATTATTCTATATAGGAGGCAATATCAGACTAGCTCCATTTTTGTTTTCTTCCTTCTATCTGCAAACTTATCTTCTCTCGTTCCCCTACATATTACCTATAGTTTGTATTTATGTAGCCTTAGTGTTTTCTCCATTATTGAATAGAACTAAAAAAACAAACGTATATTTTACAAAAAATATATGAACGAATATAAAAAAAAAGACAGAGTTAGAGAGAGAAAGAGGGATAGAGGGGGGGGGGGGGGGAGAGGGAGAGAGAGAGAGAAAGAGAAAGAGAGAGGGAGAGAGAGAGAGAAAGAGAAAGAGAGAGGGAGAGAGAGAGAGAAAGAGAAAGAGAGAGGGAGAGAGAGAGAGAAAGAGAAAGAGAGAGGGAGAGAGAGAGATTACCTCCCCTGCCAAATTTAAAGCATTGTCCTGGTGCGTGTCGCTATGACCGTCTATGATATGTGCGCTCACATTTATTGACCAAAGAAATTTATCGCAACGCTATATTCATCCGACCTCGTAAACTTTACGTCTGGCATGCCAGTGCACACGAAAAGTTATGGCCTTCGATATATGTACATACTGCAATAGAGGAAAATGAAAGGTGACTTCGATCCTGCCCTTTTGTTGCTTTTTCTCTATATTGTTATCAACTTATGTATGACATCATAATGAGCATTCATATTAACAGTGCCAATTATTGCTTTTTTTTTTAATGCCAGATGTTTATAACAACACAGAAGTACATAATTATAGCTTGAGTAAATTATTCGCAGAATTTAAAAAAAGGTAATTTTGTGGTTGACCTAAAAATTTTAATTTATAATAAAATTATTCCAAATATTTCTTTAAAATTATTTGATATTCTTTTGTTAATTCAACTATTATAAAAAAATGAATATCAGTAACAATTTTCAATTAATTAACGATAATTTAGCAAAATTATCGTTTTATCGAATCTACTTGAATGAAGGACAAATTTTACAATGTATCTTATAAGAGAAATCTTAGAAGTATTTAGAAACCTTACTTCTTCTCGACTCATTAGATTTAAGTTGCATTAATTAAAAAATATCTACTTATAATATAACTTAATAATATTAACAAAATATTTCAAGTATTAATTTTTTGAACTCTATTATTTAATGGATTCCAATAAAATCTGGCATTGGTACTTGTATTATTATGAATGAAAATTTTCATATATTTTCAAAATTATTTATATAAATATTATTTATTATGTACCAAAAAGTATAATATTATATTACTAATTTATATATTATTTGAGAATGTCTAAATAAAAATGTATTTGATATAATATGCAATAGTTTTACCTTAGCTTTCATGTCCTTTTGTCATATTTGTATTATGCTTACATGATGTACAGAGAAGTGAAACTAAAATTTTGTTAAACATTCGCTTAATTTCAATAGAATGAAATTATATAATTTAAATTGAATTATAAGTAATTGGTATTTTTAATTTAATAAGCAATTTGTTTACCTTATTAAGGAAATTTATTTTTAAAATAACGACATTAAACACTAAAACTTAAAACTATTAAGTATAATTTAAAATTCAAAAACTTATTCAATTTTTAACATTAAATATACCCTATTATTATTTATAATAATAATTTCAATTATAATGTATATGTTTGATCTTTATACAGATGCACCGATCGTATCATTACGACTTGGATCAACATTAAGTGCAGAAGATATCAAGGAAGGCGATGATGTTTATTTTGAATGTCAAATAAAAGCAAATCCACCATGGTCGAAATTGACATGGATTCATAATGTAAGTATAGAAGTTATAATTTAATTTTGAAATCAAGCTTAAAATTAAAAAAATTCATTGTATTTATGATCTCCTAAAATATTTTACAAATAACATTAATTAACAATTTGTTTTGTATCAATATAAATATATAACATGATTTTAAGTTAAAAATTTTTTAGATAACTAACACTAAAAAGGTAATTTTTTCTACGATTATTTATAAATAATATAAATACAACAGGAATATATAGAGAAATAGTCAGTCGTATAAATTTTATAAAATTATTAATTATTATATACAATTTTCAATGAAATGTCCATATCATTACTCGATAATTTAATTTTTTTTTCATTTTAAATAACAAATATTATTATAACCTTCAATGTTAGTAACATGTACAAAATTTCATCTTCTTAAGTAGAATACTTTTAATAAAAGGTAATTCTGTATTATCTTATCTTTCGGTTAAATATTAGTTATTATCAAGCGTGCTTTGAATAAATAAATATATTAAGTAATGAAACAGAACAATTATAAATTTACTCGTGTTAATGCATAACCTATTTGCAACTGCGGAATCTCAATTTATATGAAAGTCCCGTTGAAACAATGATTATCTTGGTGCTCATATTTCAACATGTATCACTATAGTGAAAAATAGAAAATACAAAAGCATATGGAAACTATTTACAAGTGCTTATTTAATGAACATTAAAATTCTAATTTACGTTACGCATACGAAGAATGTAAAAAAGTTTTTGTAGAGTTAAAAATACCAGTACGGTAATATCATTTATGAAAAAGTTTCTATGATCTTATGACATATTATTTCTGAACAAACTTATATTAAGATTACGACTACTAAAATTAATTTCTCAAAAAATATGATACATTTATTAGAGGTATCCTATAACATTCGAATTCTCTATTTCCATAATATATAGGTATAAACTTCTTGCAGTATCACACTACATATCAGAATAAGTGCCCAGAATCATAAAAGTTTCCTATCTCTTCATTATATTCATTAATTATGTAATGATAAATATTTAATAATTGTTCTTAAATGTAATTGAAATGAAAATATTATTAAAAATAACAATTTATAAACGTAGGACAAATCAATTAATCATTCAAAAGAAATGATTGCCTTTTATTCGATACTTTGTATCTTTTAATAAATAAATATTTTTATCTAAAATTAATTTTATACATCTGACTAAATAAAAATAGATGTATAAAACAGAGCTTCTTTATCATCTGTATCTTTAAAAACTATAACAAATTAATTATAAATGCTAAATTTGATCTTGTATAATGTATTACCCATTTATTCCATTTGCATGATATATCAAAGTTATCGAATGGTTATGACATAATAAATATGAAGTATAATTTATGGAATATACTTAATTTATTTATCAATAATCTAATTAGAAAATATTCTATTATTTTTAAATAAACTATATTCTCTGAAATTGTAAAATACTTTAAGAAATAATAGAATAAAAATATTTTTACCTGTAATTATTATGTGTTTAACCAGACAATGGATATAATTCAAAAATTTTATAAAAATGATCATATCTGTTACTTATATTAATCGATATCCTTAAAAATCCAAATATTTTTAATATATATGGACATTTGAGGTAAAATTAGGTATTAATAAATATTATATATATTCAACACAATATGAATATGTTTTTCATTTATGTTATATATTAACTCCATTATTGCTATATAGGGCTCGATTAGAATTACTTACACTAAAAATAAAAGGCTTCGTTTACACAAGTTTTAAAAATCAATATATATTTCCAGTAATTCATTGGCGATATTTAATATATTTTTAATAAATTACAAAAGACTTACTAATAAAATTCAGTGATTTCCTAAACGACTACTTAGATATTATTACGTCATATATAAAAACAAAACTTAACTTCAAAAAAGAATTAAGAATATTAATTTATAACACATAGATTCATTGATTTCTTTATATATAGATTTATTTTACATTGCATTAAATATAATATATTCATATATTAATTGAGTTGTATGAATGAAGTTAAAAACAAATATCATATTAAAGTAATATTGTTAAAGCAATTACGAAAGAAATTGCAAAATCAAGTATTTCTTGATTTACATACAAATACTTAATAGAGGTCAAAGAAATAAATATACAATATTATATATTAAAATATTGAAATATATATACTCAGCTATTATTTTATATTGATATATATATAACATCCCAATATATTTTTTTTTGTTAACAAAATATATGTTTGTTAAGTTTTACAGCAATTTCATACGGCTGACAGTTTTCTTATTCGTAAACTTGCATTATGAGAGACAGCACGTTCAAAATGCATTTAAGTATAAATTTTAAACAAATAAAATTCCAAAATAAGCCTAAATACATAAGTAAAAATATGAAAAGGATATTAGTTTATGAGAGTGGCAAATTATACTGTCAAGATGATACGATAATAGTGGAAATTAGAAAAATTCTAAGAAAGCAACGACAGAAAAGCAATGGTAGATACAAAAGGCTACTAGAAAGTAGATATTTGTAATGAAATTGTATCTCAAAAATACAATTTGACTTCATTCTTTTCCTCCGTTACTTGGTTTAAGTCTCAGTGGTTCTATTGGTGAGTAAAAGAAAGTAAAAGAGAAAGTTGGAGAATGAGTAAAAAATGAATTTAGAAAAGTAACCATCCACCATAACTTCAGCTTCCTATCTATTCAGAAACAAGTCACATTCTTTGCTTTTCTTCTACACTCTATAGAAAAGTATGCATCTATCTTTATTTCACTCGAAGCGTCTGTTGAAGCTCAGTATCACTGCATCTCAACGGCACTCTTTCGTGTCTTCACTGAATCTCAACCTCTTGCAAGCACATAACTCATCCCTGAAAATATCCGACGTATGTAGTGACATTGGCGCTACTAACGCCTACTGTTCTATCCTGTTTAGCCGATTTCTCAAGCTTCTTATTAATACGCAAAGGAGTATGAGATTCTTGCTCCTTCATATTTCTCTTTTCTTTCGTCTTTTAACACAGACCGCATTACATTGTTCAGTATGTAGATCTTTATTAAAATTTTCAGTTTGCTGACTTTTAAAAGATTATTTTACGTTACTAGAATATTGTTGCAAAAATAATATTGAAATTTAAAAACTTTGACAATTAGATAATGATAAACCATTCAAATACTTATCTGATCAAATCTTATATTTTATTACATATTCAGATTTAGTTTTTTCTAATCCTTGGCAATATATTTGGGGAAAAAGCTTAAGATCAATAATTTGTTTGATAACCTTTAAGGAATTTTATGGGACTCTAGTATGTAAAAATAGTTAATACATACTATTACAACTTAAAAATAATAGTTTTAAAGTAAAGTGTTCACATTATAGAATAAACTAGAAAAAGTTATATTATAATGGAAAAGTTTTATGTATTAAGTATTTATAAAGATTGTTATTTAAAGAAAAATGAAAAAATACATTCTTATTTGATATTTATAGTTATCTATTAATATACATTAAATTATTTATTTAACACAAATTCAAATACCTGAAATTCTACTACTCGAAAATATTTCACTGTTTTTTTATTACTAGTATTATTACTTTCGATACTAATGAATAAATTATACTTCATTGATAATCTTAAACGTATTTAATATATTAAATGTTTGAAAAATTAAAAGAATATCATATTTTATTCTTTTCTATAATATCATATTTTATATAAGTATTTGTACATGATCTTAATTACAAAAATTTAGTATGTTTTCTGGCTTAATTTTTGTTCATTTCTAATTATTATTATTATATAGATTTTAGATTCCATTAATTTGCATTATTTTAGGCGATATTACATTCACTTCAAGTTATCTATTTAATAGCAATTGTAAAACCCCATGTAATTATAACTTATGATTTAATAATTAAACAAAATAATTGCAATAAATATGTGACTATGATAAACTAATTAAAAAATAACATTATGGAATAAGTATGAATCAATAATTTAATTTACATAATACAGTTTCAATAGATGAATTTTTAATAATACTGATGTTTTATAAGTTCTAAAAAATTATCCTAAATCTGAGTATAATAAAATAATTTTTAAGCATATTATTGAACAAAAAATTATTGATTCCCTATTTAATCGAGATTTATGTGCTATATATTTTTCTGTAAAAGTTTTATTACATAATAGTGTTTTAGTTTATTTTTTCATTAGTATTCGGTTACTGATTTATGTATGAAGTAAGATTTATATGAAAAAATTTTTTATTTGCATTTTTTGTAAAGAATTTATTATTTGGGTATGAGTTAATATATATCGATCAAATATATATTAAAAGAAAATGGTTTTATACAAAGTTTTATGAATATAAAAAAGTCTCAAGTAAAATTTGAATAAACAGCGCAATTTATTATTCTAATATATATTTATCGATTTCTAGTATATGGAAATTTTTTAAATTTAATTTTATACTACATCCTGACAAAAACAGCAATTTAATATATTCAAATAAAATCATATGATACAATGAAAATCATTAGACACTATACATTTTAGTAACGTTACAATTTACTTTTAGAAATATCAAGACACAGTCTAAATTACTTGAAATAAGATTTATAAAATACAGAATTAACAAGTCAAGGTTAATATTAATTTAAAACGGAGGAATTGCATTAAGTTTTAAGTGATACTGATATCTTTAATAACCTACTTAAATTATTATTATATAATTTTCCAAATTGATACAATTTTATTAACGATTTTTGTACAATAGATGTCTGAAATTATTTTGTATTAATACAATTCACTTTGTTTCATTTAATACCAAAAATTTAAGTCAAGCAGACTAATTAAAATTATAGTATAATAATATATCTTGGATGTAATAGAATTAATATGATAACTGTGTAACTTCAATAAACTTAGTCAATAACTAAAGTGATGAGAAACATGAGAAAATGTGATGTCAGATAGAAAATTCAAAGTTCCATAAGGAAAAGAGCATGAGAATGAAAAATCTTTTAGTTGAATGACACATAGTGTATTCGACCATAAGAAGCCATTTTCGATTTTAATGGGCACTTCTCACGTCTAGATTCCCATAATCGCAGGCGATTCGATAAGCATCGTCCTTTCGTGCATAACACCGCCAACATCGTACGCAGGGCTTTACAATGATCCCGAGTCCCGGAGCCCCTCTGCTCCGTTAAAATCAGAGAAAATGTCGCTTTCCCATAAGCTTGTTAAGTCTCGTATTTATATGAGATGATATACCAATAATTACAATCACAGCGCGGGTGCCTACCAGCGATCGTATACCGACATTCGAAGACGAGTCCCCGAGAACAGAGGGCATACAATAGTGTAAGGAAAAAGTCTCCGCTCAAAGAACGAGGGAAATAATCGTATTCGAAAATCTCAAAGAGACCTTAAAAAATCGTCGCGAGCGTTATCGTATTCATAGTCGCCCAGCAATAAGTGTCTACGTGAAGATCGTAAAGAACGACGAAGATAAAAATACAAGGAAAAGGCAAGTTAGAATGGGGTAAATGGGAGCCGAAGCTTCTGAAATAATGAGAAAAGAAGATCGAAGGAGTTAAGATTTCGCTAACCCTTCTGACGAACATGAGAGAGTGGCGAGTCACGACATTAACAAAAAGAAAAGGAATTAAGAAGAGAAAAAATAAGGCAGATATATATATATATATATATATAATAAAAGCGTCTATAATAGAGCATGCGTGATTAAATTATCCTTCCTTTGTCTGGTGCATTTTCTTAGACAATCGTATAATTCTGTATGTAACTCGTTCAATAACGAGCAAATCATTGAATGACTTTCGTCTATTCCTTCATCTATACTTTTTCTAAACCGAATTTCAAAAGGTTCTCAAGCTTTTATTATTTCTACAAAGTGGATTACTTTTCTTAAGAAGATATACTCTTCATTATTTTAAAAGTAACTCCGCTTATTTCTTCAATTTCATAAATGAGTGGAAGAAATCACGATCGAGATAACCAACAACAACATATTTATTACTACAGGCTATATTTAACGGCTTATTGAAAATGTTACTAACTTGTAAATATATGAATGTTTTTAACCTTATATACATTTAATCTTTGAAATAGAATATAGCATTATATTTAATAAAATAATATCAACAAATCGTAACTAATGAATTAAATTATATTAGACATATTTTAAACTCGAATAAATATTATTTTACCTGATAAACTACAATTAAATTCTCAAATATATTAAAAATCATGGAAAATCATAATTTTGTATTCATGCAATTATTTTTGTGCTAATTAATTCAAATCATTTTCGGCCGAAAATTACATTAAAAATTTGATTATAAATTATTCTAAAAAGTTTCAGACAATTTAAAAGTCAATACAGGATTAAATCATTACACAATTAATTATCATTGAAATATTACCATTAGAATCCTAAAATATCGAATTTTTATTTGAATCAATTTCTCAATTTTTCTGTATAATTCACAAGTTAATAAAAAATTCACTAAGTATTTCTTTGTGATATAATGTATAATAAATTGCATCATTATTCCATTTTTAATATATAAAATATTTTATAAAATATATAATTAATTTTAGAATCAAAAGATGAATGAAAAATTTGATTTTTCATAATATTAATTTTAAATAAACTGTATTTTATGTACATGTATTATACAATCTATACTAAATATAAACAAAAATATTGTATTAACTTTAAATTAATCTATTATTATTAGAACATGTATTAATATTAATTATTAAAGTATTAATATTCTAGAAAATATTAACTCTTTCTACATACGAAAGTATATGACGTGCATGCTTATGTGTGCCATGAATATTTATAGTATTCCATTTATACTGATATTTGCATGATACTAATTTTAGCTATAATCTTTAATCAAATATCATTAATAGTATAAATAATTAAATTTTAATAAACTTTAATAATAAATATTGACTTATAAATGAAAAAATCTTTGTTTATTTTTATGTTTACATAAATATTAAAGTAAAATTTAACAAAATATTTATTTAAAACATTAACATTTTTTATTTTCAAACTATAATATCTTTAATAATATAGATATATTTATAATATGCATAATAATATAGATACTTATACCAATAATGTATGTACATATATGTTTATAGAAAGCAAGATAAAGTTAATCAATATCTATATAATTAGCAAATTTTATAATAAAATGCGCAAATAGAGAAATTACTTGTTAAAATTTACAAGAAATTCATTTTTTGTGTAATTCATATATATTCAGCAATATTATTCATGACGATTCTTTATCTTATTAACAGTTGTCGTATACATTATCTTTACGTTTACTCAAAAGCTCACAGGTTAAATTAGCAATGGTTGCTTAAACTCTGAAAAGTGGAGTAGTTCTCTCGTAAGAAAATAACTGATAGATCGGAAAAAGTGAAACTTCAAGAAGTACCAAATTTTTGTTGATTCAAATAATAGAAACTTATCAGATCTCTCTATAGATGAAAACATTTTTGAACACTTTTCTCCAAATACAATGGATTCTTTTGTGTATATAATTTCGAAGTCTAAATTTTGAAGTAAACAGGATTTTATAAAAAATCATTTTTAAGAAACGCTTACTTTTAAGATTTAACTCAATTTTAAAATTATATTAATGTTTGCATACATTATTGAGTTATCATACAATTGATATCTTTGAACTTACTCACATCTTTAAAAAATAAAAAAAATCTTATTTTAATAATTATTTTTCAACCATATATATTCCTATGTAGTATATAATTCGTTTACTAATGGGATTAACATATTCATTAGATAGAATATAATAATATAATGTTTTGAAACATTCCACATTTTATAAATCTTTTAACTCATTCTCATGTTATATTCATTTTGAACCTAATACATCATAAATACTTATTTTTAAAGTTCGAAAAAATATGATCATAAATATTTAAGTAAAAACTCTTTTAGTTTTGTTACTGATACTTTTATGTGTTTATTCTGAGATATGGTAGCATAAAATTTCTCCTTAACTTTACATAACATAGTGGAACTGTATTTTTTCTAATAGAATAATCATAAATTGATTATTTAAATAAATGTACATTCAAAAACGTAAGTTTGATTATGCAATCGTATATACTTCTACGTCAATATAAATAATATTCGTAGAGATAATTTATCTTTCTTCTTTCATTTCTATATAAATGAATAACTTATTGAATTCTATGGTTGCTAAAAAATAACATAGTATTCAATTTGATAGTTTGACCAATCACAGTAGAAATAATGAGGAACAAATGAATAAAGTATAAATTCTTATAAAGAATAAAAAAATGAGATATTCGTAAAAAGATAAAAATAGCAAGTTAAGCAATAATAGAAAAAGAGAATCCAGAATAAGTGGTCTTATGATACAAAATTGATTTCAGTCTGTAAAAATGTTAATTTACTTCAAATACGTAATTATTGTAATTCTTTTTACGTCAATTCGCTATATAGTATGATAAAGAATCAAAAGAAAATGTCTGAAAAAGAAACGTATAGAAATAAAAACAGAAAAATAGATAAGATCTTTTAAAATTAAAGATATCTTTATTAAGTAAGATACAGAAGTAAAATTACTAATTAGTAATATCTTAGTAAATCGGTACTTATGTTCGCATGATGAAATCAATACTTTCATGTATGTCAGCGAAGATGTAATGTACGATCGCTACCTTGAAATGTGCAAAAATGAAAAGCATAATACAGGGATGAACATTGCTAAACAATAGAGGTTTTCAATCTTTTCAAGCTTAAATTCGATTTAAAAATTTGTTCTTATACTAACGAAATAATTCATAAAAATATATCCTCTATCAAATATATTCGTGCATATGAATTAATTGAATTTTATTCAATTAAAAATAATAAAGCTTCTTTAATTCTCAAATTAATTTCTATTATATGTTCATAAATTTCCATACCTTTTTATAAATTTTTTATAAGTTTATATTTTTATATTTTTATATTTTATATATTTTATACTTAATTAATGTTATATAATTATTTAATATTTAAATAAATCAAATATATATATTTGATATACCTACATATATAACCATATAACTAGAATATAATAGTATTGTTCTTGCTATAAACACTCGATCATCTTAATATTGTACGTCAAATATAAATTAAGATATATTAAATATAAATTAAGTAAAACAAAAGTCACATATAAACATACCATCAATTGCCTAATACATTTCATTTAAAAAGTAAAAGTAATGATAGTGTTTAAGATATATTTTATAGAAAGTTTAAATATAATAAAATACAAAAATAATTGTTAAGAAATTAATTAAATCAGAAATATCTAAAAAATTTAATTTCCGGTCTAACACGCTTAAGATAAAAGATAAAACACGCTTAAAATACTTAAAAAATAAAAGTAAATGAAACAAGACTTCGGTATGCAAATTTGTAAATCTTAAGTCAGCTCCTTGTTCTGTATGCAAAGTAGCTGCCTGGAAAACTTCACGCTCCAACGAAATGAAGAAAAGTCCGCTTATATTGTATAGCGCCATGCGTTGCGATTACACGGCCGCCATCTTATTAAGATATATACTGAAAGGACGTGTGAAAGAATTATGGGTGGGCGTCATTTCAACATCCTCCTCGTGTCCTTAAATGTAATTTTGCAAATTCGCAAGCCCAGCTATAAAAACGTCTGCTGCGTTCATTTTGAGCGTTTCTCCAGCCCGCGAAAATAAAATGGGGATTTACAAAGGGTACGCGCAAGTTTTTAGAGCGCCGATCTCCTCCAGTTAAAGAACTGCTTTATGATAGGGACGCGAAGTGCCTCCATTCCAATGCACCCGTTAATAATGGTCATTTATAATCCCTTAAATTACGCGTGATAAGCCGTTCTGTGGGCGTTCGCTTTATTTTTACAGTACTTCATGTAAGAAGAAGCGTTGATGTTAACTGGAAGGAAAATTGACGATCGTCAAGCTTTTGTTTCTTTTTTTCAATCTTCATTTGTCTATATTCGTTTGCTCTCAATATTTTAAAGTTGCATTTTTTTAACATTGTATAACACGATTTTTCCTTATTATTGGAATATATTTTTTACATAGCAATTTTTTATTTTATTTCCATTACTAAAAAATTGTTGCCATTATTATAAAATAATAAATATAAAAACATTTTATACAAATTAAATGACGAAGAATAGAAAATAATGGCAAACAAAGTTGTATTTTTATTTTTATTTTTATTCAAAATGATATTGTAATATCATTTTCAAACATTCCAAGTTTTACGTACTTAAAAACGCTATGTATATAAAATATTCTCTATTTAATAATAAGGATATATAGAGATTTTTAAGTTTAAACTTTCATTTAAAACTATTAAAAGTAATAAAAATTAAAAACTTAGTTATAAAAAATGTATTTATTTATGTAATGAAATATGTGTGCATTGCTCCACCTTTTCTACAATCAATATTAAAAATGATTTTATACAAGTCAATGGTATTACACCAAGGAAGAGTTTTGCTTTCAAAGAATGTAATAAAAAACTCAATTTCTCAAGTCTACCGATAAATTGTGTGCAAAAAAGAAAACAATTTTTATATAAAAGAACCCTTTGTGGCTTTATTACTACGGTTTATAAATCGATGATATAAAGAGAGCTCAATAACTTTGTGAATTCAATTTACTTACCAGCTTCGATGATGCAAACATAATTATTTACTAAACCTTGAAAATAAAAATATTTTCCTTATTATTATTACTATTTTTAATTAAATGAGTACCTCATAAACCGACATTTGTCAAAAAAGTGTAATTAGTACTAAATCAATCACGATACTATAGAGTTCCATTCGTGCTAATAAAGAATTGATAAATTCCTAAATATACAAGAAAACTTCTATTCATTTTCAAAAATAAATCTCATTTTTCTTGCTACGCCATGTAAATATACACTGTTTCTGTTCTGTACTGTAACGATGAAACATTAGTATTGTCGCCGACGTCGGGCGTTTAAGCAATTTGAATTTCATATCAATTCATAAAACACCAGTTCATATCTATCATATATAATTCTATATTTCCGAACATTAAAATATTTCTTTACATTCAACCGTCTTTTTAAATTATTTCAATTATGAAGGTAATATTTTTATAAAATATTTAGAAACAATTAATTATTGTATACTATAATGATAAACAAAGAATAATTAGTAATATTCTTTGTTATCGTTATTTAGTATGTTATTTAGTAATATTATGATTGTAATGTAGTGTCATATTAGTTATATATTTTATTATTTTTATGTAACGAAATTAATATTGAAACTTAAATTTAAAATAAATTAAATTTTCATTTGAACTAAAAATATTTACTAAACTTTTTACAAAGAAACTTTTCAATTGAAACTAGTTTTGTTTATTACTACACATATTATTTAAGCAAAATAGTAAAAGCTTATTGAAAAATAAAATTATTATCTATTCAAACATTAGTAATTGTTCACATTTATTGAATATGTGTCGTGTGTGTGAAGGTGCGAGCGCGCGGATGCTTGAAGCATATGTATGCATCCAAAACAAAGAGCATTATTAAAAAAAAATAATTTCTTTTTTTAAGAGCGAATAACAAATACGTCTTTCTGACTCTCATAGTTATCTTTTTGATTTGCTTCTTTCTTTCTCTATTTCCATTTTTAGAATTTTACAAGTAATACAAAAAATAAGAGTAAAGTAATAGAAAGTGAATAAAAATCGGAAGTAAAAAGAGAAGAAGAAGTGAGATAATTTAGAGTTTCAGAAAAAATATACTAGAATATTTTTTACTACGTTAAGATTAAAAACAAAATTTTACGATATATATTTCAAAAATTAAATTTAAATTATTTAATTAATAATTGATGAAAATCTTAATTTATAAATTATGGGATTAAATAATAACGAATAATAAATACTTATTTAATACTAAAATAATACTTATTTTTAGGTTTTCAATAGAAAAATTGACTTTGAAAATCACTTACATTGATAATACAAAATCTTTGAAATAATACTTTAAGGTAGTTTTGTATAAAATTTTAAATTGAAGACAATAAGTTTTAAAATTCCATAAATATGACAAATGAGAAATATAAATAAAATAGACAAGTAACAATGTATGTACATTCATCTAAACATTTATGAGTCTGTATATATACATGCTGTACCTACATTTATAAGTGCACGTGTGTATCAAAGTCGGCTTGTTTAAGAAAAACCAAAATAAAGAAGTTTCAAAAGCTGTAGAGGATAAAGTTAAAAAGATACGTAGTCAGCAATGTACGGTTTCTGTCAGTCATACAACCAATTCCCAAGAGTAGTATGGATAAGGCAATATAAGAATGGTATGAATTTTAAAAGTGGTAATTTATTTACGTGAATGTTCATAACAGCTTTAGGTTTAAACTTATTTTTTTAACATTTACACGACTTTGTACAATATTCTAGAGATACAGTATGTAACGATATCTCTTGAGTAAATTGTTTATATATAGAAAAAAAATTATTTTTGAGTCTTGAATACAGCTCGTAAGATAAAAATATTATTAAAACGTAATTAAAAATATTACATTATAACGGATGTAGATTAAACCTTTTTTTGCAAATGTTTTTTTAAATTATATGCATGGAGAGTAAATATATGATATATATTTGTTATTTACAATTTTTATATTGTAAATATAATTAAAATATTTTTTATAAGACTAATTGATTTTATAAAAGAATTAATTATTTTTTATATAAATCAGTAAAATATAACTCAACTGTTATTATTTATAAATAAATATAATTTTTTAACAAAAGCTTAATAATCGGTAACTAAAATATAGACCAACCATTTTAATAGTTCGATTTGAAAAAATAATAATACCAAAAACACTTTAACATACATCTGATCACTCTCTTATTGTAACCATTTAACAGAGTTTTTTAATATTGACATTAGGAAAAAATTCTTACCAATTAGCTGCCTATGAAATTAAATATTTATATACATAAAAAGATAAATAAATTCACGGCGAATAAGATCAAATATATGAAAATGAACGTAGTGATACACATGTATTAATTGTAGATATGGTATATGACTAACAAAATGTTTATCTTCAATTTTTCATTTATGTATTTATATAATTTCTAAAAGTGAATAAAAATAAAATAAAAGAAAGAAATTAAATATAAAATTTAGTCTTAATATAATTAAAAAAATATAATGCAAAAGTCTTTATTTATTAGTATAAAATCTTACCAAATTTCTTTGAGAAAAATAAAAATTACCTAGTTGACTAGTCAAAATAAACTCGTCTAACGAAAATATATGTTACGCCGCCACAATCAGTACTTTCGTCGTTCCCTCTCCCTCTTTTTTTGTCACTTTCATTTATTTTCTTCCGATTTCTCATCATCTTATTTCGTCTCATTTAAACATATTCTTAAAAAATTGTATACAAAATTTGTAATTAACCAGTTAGACTACATTTATTACCCATATCTTATTGTTTTAAGTAATCCTCCAAAGAAATTATGATGGCATATTTTATTCAACATTTAATAAATTCAAAATATATTTAATAGAAAATTATAAATATAGAATAAAAAAAAATTCCAAAACACAGAAAGAGTATGTAATTCAATTTTAATATTAATTTTATATTAATATTGATTTCTTATCAATATTATTAATAATATATTTCTCCTTTGACATAATTTACATTCATATTTATTTAATATAAACTTCAATTAATTATAAATTCGATGAGTACTTCACTTAGCATATAAAATGTTATTAATAAGGTAAATTTACGAAGTATTAAATATTAAACATACCATATAAAATAAACAAAAACTTCATTATAGTGCAGTATTTTATTAAATATTGTCATTATATAATAAATTAGACTCTAAATATAGACTGTATTCTCATTTTGATGTTTACATGTATTTCAATAGTATGATTTAAGGAATTTAAATATTCATTTATTTAACTATGATCTTGTATTGGTCAAAAATACTTTGCTTAGTATATAAACATAATTTCAAACATTGAAAACATATTTCATTATCATTTTCATAAAATAAATTATTCAATAAATAATAGTTCAAAATAACTTTTTTATTTGAAATTGGTTGTTGAATTTTACTTACAACAATTTCATTCTTTTTACTCAAACAATTAATTCTCTTAAAATGATATGAAAATATTTTTCACATTAATATAATTATAACATCTATTATTTCTGTGTATATTTAATCTTCTTTAAAAGAAAATTTAATAGAAAAAAATTAAATTATTTTCATATATGTATAAAGACTACTTTTGTAAACATATGAAGTATATTTTTTTCGTATATAGAGAACCACAATTATATATTGTCCCGGATCTTTCACTTCAGGTTTTATAAATTCGAATTATTTACTAATTCGAACAAAAAATAGTTTAGACCTTTTTCAATATCTTTTAATAAACATTTCGTTATACGTTCAAACGTATTCTGTTCATTCATTAATCTGCTCATGAATAAATACATCAAGTATGAAAAATATTCATATTAATGAAAATTACAAAAAAAGTAATCTTGACATAACACAAATATAATTCAAAATAAAATTAGATTGATAATGGTAATTAAAAGTTAAATATTTATCTATAAATAATAATTACTTTAATATCATTTTCACAAATTAAAATGATTTATAATAATTTACATTATGATCAGATTTGTATTATATTTTATTCGTATCATTTCATACATGATAATTGCTTTAATATTTCTAATTTACTTTTTTAATACAGATTTTCAGTATTTGCAGTATTTACAAGATAAATAAAGTAGTTAATCTTTTCATATTTACTAAGTTTTATGTAAAAATTTTTGTACAAAAATTAAATATTACGAAAATGATAAATTACTTCTGTTCGTTTCTTGTATACAACTGCTTTATTTTACTAGTATATAAATTTATAAATATAAAAACTAGTAATTTACCATTCTCAATCAATCGTCTACATCCTCAATTAATGTAAGAGTAATAACTTTACTTACGAATAGTGTAAAAAAAATAATACTGCTTAAAAGTTCTATTTTATAATTTTAAATAGAAATATTTCATCCAATAGATACATGTTAATAAAGCTTTATTCTAGATAATTAATCTTTCTTAACTGAAACTATATTTACTGTCAAAAATAAATCGTCAATATAAGTTACATATTTAAAACAAGCAATATGATATACTACAGTATGATGTAACAAAATGAAATAATTAAATATGTAAAAGATTAAAAATATTCACTAGTTATAATAATTTTAACATACTAAATTTTTTTAGCATTTTATATTTTTATTATATAATATTAGACTATTTGTAAACCTCAGAAAAATGATATTATTGATATGATTTTCATATAATAATAAATAATATGCAGATATATCAATTTTTCATCTTATGAAAATTAGTATGAAAGGAAAATAATATAATTTGTAGTAATCAAATTTGTAGTAATTATATATTTCAAAAACATTCTATTTTTTAATCATATAATCATTGTATTGCAAACTTTGGATTTGCAAAAAAATTAAATTGTTCCTTTTAATATCTTAGATACATGATATAGATTTTAAGGTTTTTTTTATCTTAACACTTAAATGTATAATTAAGTACCAATTTCTAATATAATTAAATTTATTACTGTTTTATGAATCTATGAATAAATAAAGGAATATTTTATAGTTGAATGTGTTTCTTCGACTATAAATTTTGGCCCAACAAAGTATTTTGCTATCACTAAACATAAAACAAATGCTGCTTGGAAAATTTATTCTCTAGAGAGCCTTCACATCTTAGATACATCGAAACTTTAAACCGTAATTCTACATAAGATTTCAGAATCTCGACTTGTCTAGATCTCTACAGTTGAACAAAATAAGGAAACAACAAAATTTTCTCTAGATTTCTTCCCCCTTCATACATTCTGATACATTGCACAAGCCTTTACGAAATAAATCGAGAATAAAAAACAAAATAAGAGTCGAAAGCGTGATCAAGAATCCAATAAAAAAGAGGAAACAGTTTAAACAGTGAGCGCCCTACAAATTTTCTAGCCGACGGAGCACAGTTGCGTGCAGCAGGTGGAAGCTTAGATTGGATAAGGAACGAGAAAGTGAAGAAGTTAAAATGAGAACCAAAAATGTATAGAGAGAAAGAGAAAGAGTGAGTGAAAGTGAGTAAAAGGATCAAGAGCGGGAGTCAGGAGTGGCAAAAAGAAGGGAGTGACAGAGAAGGTGTGAGGAAGTGATCAGAAGAATGGCAACATGAAAGAGGGTATGGCGAACAGAAGACAGACAGGGGGAGGGAAAGTTGTAGAGTAAACGAGAAATAGAAAGAACAAAGAAGAGAATATAAAAGATAGAGCTTAACCTGCTAAAGTTACATTCATGCTCAATGGCCAACTAGAATAGTAATACCGAAACTTCTATATCTGCTCTCTTGCTTGTTTTCTTCTTCTACTTCGTTATTCTTTATTATTCATTTTAAATATATACTTATTATTTTAATGGAAACAAAAACTATTTCAATTATTTTATCTTGGAAATTATTCTTTAATAAATCTATAATGACTAATATGCGATTTTCATCCAAAACTCTTCAAGTATTTCAGTAGAAAATTGTTATAGAAGAAAAAATTCTAAAAATAAAGTGTTATAGCTCACCCATATCGACAAAATTTCCTTTCATAAGTAAGAAAGTGTATATGCAATTTCATTGAGTTCAGATAATAGTTATAATCGAATGTCAATAATCTTCGAGTATTGAAGCTTAGCAACTAATATACTTTTCAATATTTCTAAGAGGCAAATTTAATTGAAAGCCATTAATTTTTTTTTTCTACAAGATTGATACAAGTGCAAATGATAATCAAATAATTTAATAAAAAATAATAGGCATTAAATTTTTAATAAGCCTTAACACTGAAAGCTATAACACAATTTAATCAAATGTAATAACATTAGAGATGATTGTCTAAAAATTATATAATTCTTTATTAAAGAACGGATTAATATCATAATTAAAAATTTAAAAATATTTAATGAAAAGTTTTGAAATAAGACAATAGATATGAACTTGTATTAATATAAATAATTTAAATAAAATATATTTTATACTATATAATGAAATTATTGAACATGTCCATATAAATAATTAAAAAAAACAGAAATATGCATTAATAAAGACTAATAATAAAGTAATATTTTTTAAAAGAAATAATATTAATAATTATAATCTATGAAATATATAAGAATCATAATATTGTGATATACTACATATTTCTTTGATATAATTTCCTATAATAAGATTCAATGAAACACTGAACGCGATTTTCTAGATTGTCCATTAAACATCTAATTTATTCAGTATCTTCACTATAGGATGTAAGTCTGATTAATCATGCGAGTTTCGGTAGTTTAGTTAATATCCGACAAGCCTCCTAAGCAATAAGATGATACCGTAGGATTTAAAGAAATCGATTAAAAGAGAAATGAGAAGTGAAAATGAGTTAGACTGTTTGAAGTTAGTTGAGTAGTCTGCATTAACCACGGTGACCGCTAAAGGTAATGGTCTTCTCGCTATCTTTCTCTTCTGTCTTTTACCATAGTGGAGTAATCGAAACTAAACCCCAGGATTTAACCAAAGCTTAACCCATGCTAAGTGTGCTAAACCGCCTTACCAACACTCAACTACATTGCAGATGCCAGCGAGCTACATAGATTACAATCTAGTTTAATTGAGTAAAACATGTTAATCGGTAGAAACACATAGCATACCAACGTTATCACACTATCAGTTTGTTCTTTATCGTTTTTATTAGATCATCAAGAAAAGTATATCAACTCGACTTTATTTGATAAACTACTTAGCTAATACCTTTTATAGTCTTCTGACGTTTGATCTTTTACTTATTCTTAATTCTTTTATGTCTCTACATGATTATCAACTTCAAAGATTGTGATTTTTTTTTCATAAAGGTAAAAAAATAAATCGTATTGAATATATTAAATATTTATTCTTATGCAACCAACTAATTTGATACTATAACAGTTCTAAATGGTTTTGTAGAGTTCAATTAATTATTTATTTTTTTAATTAAATATAAATACTAATTTTATTGATCACTCATATAATTTGATATTTTTATATGTTGAACATGCGATAACTCCTCTACATATCATACTCCATTATTTCTTTATTATATATTATACTTTATGCTTAACAGATACGATTAAAAATTTTAAGAAAAGCATGTTGTATTCTAAATATCAATATTTAAATATTATAAATTTCATGCAGATATAATAATTGAATAATTCCAATACTTTAAATAATTGAAATAGTTTTAAATATATTGGATCATTTTACGAAATGTAATATAAAATCAAAATATTTAAAAAGCATTGGATTTATAAAAATCTTTTTGCCTTAATTCACCTATTTAAATAATCTGCTTTTATTTAATAGATTTTTAATAATTTTTAATATTTTTTTAAATATTTTTAAGTAGAATTTCAAGTTTACTTGGAAAAAAATTTATTAACATATAATTAATTAATACTTGATAATTATACAGTAAATTATAATCAATAGTATTTATATATTATAATTTACTGCATTCTATAATGAACTATATATTTATTATAAAATGAAATTATACTCAAAATAATATAATAGAGACATACAAAAATCTCAAAAAACTAATCGGTGTTCACAATTAATAAACAATTAATAAAACATACAATTGTTTTATTATTACAAAAATTTAAGTGCAGTATAAATCACAAATAAATTTTCCTTAAATATATTACGAATCGTAAGAATAATAATATTTTTAATTTTTGTTGTTCAATAAGTATTACTTATTAATGCTTAAAAATATTAATATTATAATGTATTACTTTCAATTCAGCAATAATATTTACATAAAAAATTGTGATATAATTTATAAAATATTAAAATTTATTGTTAATTCAATTAAACATAGTTTAAAAAATATTTTTTATTTAAATTACAAATGTATAATTTTCAAATGTAAATTTATTATATGGAAGATTATATTTTATTTATATGAAGAATCTGAAAAATTTTAAATGATTATTAAAACCTTAAATAAAATGGAAGAATAATTTAGTAGACAAAATTTCACATTGAGAAAAAATTAAAAGTAGTTTATAATAACATCAAACAAAACCATGACAACGAAATTATTACTATAGAAAAAGAAACAAGGTAGAAGATTAACGAAAGTATTGGTTACCCAGTTGAATGCTTCACTTCAAAGAATGTCTTTCAAGATTTTGAGAATAAATGTTCAAAAGAGAGGTGCTTTAGTAGTCTAGGATCCAGAAAAACTTAATAAACTTTCACTACAAGATGATACTTATAACTAAACTTTACAAAAAATATAATTTCTTTTGAAGTATATCATTAATTCTATTAAATTATAACACTGAATATCAAAAAATTGATTTTATATTTATGTCAAAAAAAAATTCAAGTATAAATAAACTATAAGATTATCTTTGTCATTTAAATAAATATAATTTGCATATAAAATTTAAACTAATTTTCTTGTGTTTTTAAGTAACTTTTATATAATTACATAACGATGCTGACATTTATTAATTTAATCAAATATAACAGGTTTTATATCCCATAATTTACTATAAGATTGAAGATTTTAAAATTTAATATGTTCTTTCATATATATTGATATCTTTCCATAATCTTGCCACGATTACATAATTTATGATACTATCTAGTATTACCTAAATAATTATGAAAAAATGAATGCATATTTTGTTTATTTAATATTTTGTTCATTTTAAATAACCCATAATTTAGTATATTTATTTTAAATCAATTTATTTCTTTTTATGCATTAATAAATTTATTCTCAAATATTATTCTGAAAGCCTGAAAATTAACACTGATATATAGTAGAAAGACTAATAATTTTCTATTAAAATATATTCATATTTAATTTCCGAATATAATAATATTTTATAAAAGAAGGAAATAAATGAAACTTGTTGTATTTGTATTGTAAAAATTATTGTTTTAACCATTTCGCATGTGTTATCATATCCACTTGCAATTTATTCCTGTTTAACCTGTTTGCTTTTTATCCCTATGCACATGTGACATATGTTATCGTACATACATGAGCACAAACATAAATACACTAGCATCTGGACAGTTAGGCCTGTTATATCATATAATGCCTGTATATGACAAAATAAAGCAAATTCAAAAGTGATAGATGCTTAGACATATACCTGAGTGAATATGCATACAAATATATCTGTCATTGTCACCTAATCCAAAATCGAATTGTATACTTAGAGAAATGAGGGCGCCAATGGATTTTATGATCAATGTTGCCATTAGCTGCAGAGGGAAGATACCGATGAAATTCTTGTCTGATTTTCCGTTAATGTTTTAACTGTAACCAAGCTTGGCAGTCTAGGCTGATCATACCACGTTTATTCCACTTCAATATATAAAGAATATTCAACTCTATGCTACAGGAGAAATCCCTATAAGCCAAAAATTACTTTATTAAAATCTCCAGTATTGCATGAAAGCGTATTTAAAATGATGAAATTTTAGAGTTGATCCACCAAATTGCTAATTGGACAATCCCTTTCATAGAATTTATTTTTTATTTTATTTAGAAATTAGACAAAATTAATTAAAATTTATAGAATTCTTGACATATAATTTAGCTGAAAATTCATAATTACAATTTTGTTTGATTTTGATATATTGCTATAAGTATTATATATACTATGGCTAAGATATATTGCGAAATTTTAATTTGATTCAATTCTACATAAAAAATGGAATATATTCTTCATAATAGTGAAGAACTTTATTAATTATAATCTTGTATTTAACCTAGATAATTACTGTTTAGCATACAAGAAATAATTTCTTGACTTATAGACATTTCATTATATTTTTTACTTAAAATAATAATTTTTTTTATTTTAGGGAGTAATATTAACCCATAATACATCCGCCAGAATCATTTGGTCTAATCAGAGTCTGGTACTTCAGAGCGTAACCAGAAATAGTGCAGGCTTATATGTTTGTGCAGCTACCAATAATATCCAGGAAACTAAAAGTGAACCACTTGAATTCCGTGTAAAATGTAAGTACATATTAGTTCATTATCTAAGTAATTTACAAACTAAAAATGATTATTAAATATAAAATATTCTTATTACATAAATTAACTACTTATACTTATAATGAAATACATATGTCTTACGTATGACATTTTTATAGATTTATTTTTACAAAATTTAAATTATGATTTTAAAATATAATTATTTAAATAAATTAAATAAAAATTTATAAATAAGTATTCATTTCTTTTGTAAACATAAGTTAATTAAAAAAATAATATTTGACCATAAGCTATATCTTATTTGAAAGTTAAGTGATTGAATTGTGAGTATATAAATGTATAAATATTATTTGAATTAGAACTCCCTTAAATTATATGTAAAACTAATGAATAAATATATAAATTATTTACAGTAGATATAATGCATATTTTATTAAAAGAAAAAGAAATATATATATATATATATATATATATGCAATTCGATTTTAGTTTATTCTCCATTAAATTTTAAGAAATACCATTTATATTAACTTCATTTATTAATTTAAATTGAAAGAAACATTTCCCTTCTAGGCAAATTCTAAAAAAATTATATATATATACATATATATTCTCGAAATTGATAATATAGGTCTTCTGGATGTTTTTTTATATGTCATTAAACATGATAGGCATAAGTAAAAATATAATTTTACCCTATACAGAAATATAGTCTATAAACTATAGACTAGAATAGTCTGTACTATATGAATGTTCTACTTGCCAAATAAAAATAATCAATATATAAACATCCATTCATATTTTTGTTGATGTGGTCAAGTGAGTTTCAGATAATTTCTCTCTTATTCTGTTTCTTTCGTGGCCTTTCCATTTATACACCTTTCCAATCTCTTGTGCCTTCTTTTCTCAATACATTCTTCAGATAACACGGTTTTTGTCTCTCTTTGTTTTCCCTTTGTTTAACCTTTCTATATTTTTTTAATATAATGAAACCATGCGTGTAAAGGGTAGAGCAGCTAAATAGACTAATCAAAACATCGCAACATATGTAAATCTTTCAACTGTACTTAGTCTACTATAAATTTTTTATATCCAATTTCCATTTATGATATTCTTCGCCACTCTCTATCTTCGGATATCTCTTTCTATAGATCTCATTCTTTCATTCTCAGATTTTGTCCGCAAAATTAATTTTTAAAGAAGAATAGAAGCAAGAAACAAAGAATAAAAACGAAGGAGAGAAATAGCACAAAATTGATGAGATCCTCCTGTAAAAAAGCATGACTCCGGATGAAAAAACACATATTTGGCACTGTGATTTGATGGCTTCATGCTAAACTGAATTTCATTTTTCATAACATACAGTACAAGTATACCATAGCATATCTGACCATGCAGAAGTATTTACATATATCAAATCAATATTGAAAAATATCGTATTTTAACTGCTTTTATTTGTATATCATAAAAGAGCATAGCTGTATTAATAGCTTATATTTTAAGATTGAATATAAATATATTAAGTATATTAAATAAAAATGTATTAACCTTAATGAAATTATAAATTCTAAGATTAATATTAATTTCTTGTATTATTTTGTATGAAAATTGTATATATTTTTACAAAAATATATTTGGTCATACTTGAATAATATTTTATAATTCAATTTATTATTTTGTATTTTCTGACAAATTTTTTTTGACATTATACGGTACTTTATTTATATCTTGAAGTTAACTTAATTTATATTTGAATTATATTTCAATTATCAATTATATTTCTTATATTTTTATTTTCTCTAATGATACTGTGAAATAATATCAACATTATTTTTAAAATTGGAAAAAAGTTTTTTGTGTAAAATATTTTTTAATAAAATTAATAAAACTTAGAAGCTGAAGATTTATTTTCAGCATCAAAATAGTATAATTTATTAAACACAAATATACATGTCAAAATAAAAATATATAATAATTTGTAATAAAACGACGATTAAATCAATAAATATTTTTTGGTTTTGGGATTGACTATATTTATTTAGCAAAACAGATATTTATAAATGAAACCACTCTCATGACGGAAAAGTTAATTCGCATTTATATATACAAATCATATATTTTATAAATCTATTATTAATAAATCAATGAAAAATAAATATTATGTTACAGAGATATGAAAATAAGAAAAATAAGTCAACAAGAATTTAGACAAGAAGAAATATTTACAATAATACAGAAAATAGAATGAAGCCTCTAATAAGATAGAAAATTCCTTAATACAACTTTTTATATTAAGTATAATAATTATATAAGCAAATTTTTCAAATTTTACTTACAGATATTATTATTTTCATTTTCTGGAAATACTAATTAAAGTTAACTATAAAGTTAGCTAATTTTACAAAAAAAACTCTGTGTGATAGAGGCTTATGCTCTATTCAAAACAATAACACTAATAAATAAACATTTTTTCAATAATTTTTTATTTAATACATAAAAAATACAGCTTCGTTTTATTTTACTTATAAATTATTCACAAATAATCATTAAAAAATAATAACATGGCTAAATTAGCTTCTTAACAAAAATAATACTTCATTTTTCAATTACATTTATCAAATCATTGTACTAATAATATGGAAATTATTTTTAATAATAAAAAAATATACAAAAATAAAACGATAAAAATGTACCCGAGAAAATGACTTGATACTGAAATAAGTAGAAAAAAACCTAAAAGTATCCCCTTGATTTATACCACTTGTAAAGCCTGCTCGTATAATACCGCAGGATGAACTCTATACTGCAACACTTGTACAATGACAACGCATTACGATAATACTTCGTACGAATATGAAGACCTTTACCTTCGTCATGTGATTTTCTCTTGCTCTGCACATGTAATTCGCTTCATAAGCTTCTGCTACGTATAAAGAATACCCCAGTTTCTGTTTTTACATTCTTTCTTCACGCTAGTTCCCCATTCTCATTTTCGAAATCTCTGTTTCGTTCTTTTCTTGGTAGGCCCTTTGAACTTTGCATTGCTCTTGTAGAACGAGCGATTTTACTAGGGAGCATCGCCTATAAAATTTATCAACAGACTAAATACAGGAGCGTGCTCATAAAACTATCTGTATGTTCTATCAACTCATGTATTGTCACTAAGAAAGTGCCAATAGTGGAATTGGTCAAACATTTGCATACCTATAAATCATCCAGGCTTCTCGATGTTAAAGTAACAGCCACAGAATAATTTCCACTGATACAATAATTTCCGATTTAAGTCAACACTTCTACTAAAAATATACTGAAAAAATAAACATGTATATACTTATACATTTGGTTCACTTTAAGTAATTTAATTTTCATATTTTTGAAGAGAGAATTTTATATACATTTTTCTTTAAATTTATATAATTTTGAAATTATATACCATTTGAGTTAGGTTAATTGTGTTACTAATCTTATTACTTTTCAGTTTCATATTCATTAGGCTTCTATTTTTATTAAAAGAAAATCATGACTTCATACTTCCAGAAAATAAGCCGATTTTACAAGCGAATGAAATAAATATAAATTATCAAATTATATACAAAATAATTTTTCTAACTTTATATTCTTATTTATTGTAATTCATAACATTTAGTGTATCACTCAATATTCATAGCTATTTTTTCGCATTATATAAATTTTATTCGTTAATGTTCTGGGATACTCAAAATTTTTATATTTAAATTCAACTTGTACATTTATATGATTTTTCCAAGATTTTTTCATTATTATTACAAAAAGTTTTCGTATAGCACATAACATTAGAGATTGTGAAAATACAGTAAAAACACTAGAAAACAACTGTTATCAGATTAAAAAGCCTTCGTTTTCTCTGAATTTTAATACAACAACAGTATAATAGGATAATTTACAATGGATTTGTAAATGTAATTAAAGAAAAATAATTATAATATTGAATAGTATATAGTAAGCAATAAAGTTTAATACTATTTGGATGACACGATAAGCTACTTGCAAAATAAAATTAATGCAGTTCGATGCTCCTGGACCGAAAAGTTGTTATTATAATTTCTAAATTTACTTATAATTTTATAAGTATAACTTATAAATTATATTTATACTTATAACCTTCTCGCTTATTGTTGTCCATTATGCAAATTTCACATGCTTCTTGCTTCATATTTTGACTAGTCTTTCTATAATTTGTATCATCGGTTAAGTGTGTTGAGTACATCTTTTTCTTTTTCCCTATATATATATATATATATATATATATATATATATATATATATATTTCTATAATATGATTAAATTTCTTCAAAACTATTGATTATGTATATAATGTTAATTGATTCTTTATAAAACGCGTTGTGTAGTTAATTCAATTATATATATACACATTTCTTCGACTAATCCAGATAAAATAATAAATTTACGTATAAAAATTAAATAATGGTCATACTTACATTCGATTTTAAATAAATAACTCAACACTGAATAGTAAAATATATAAATATTTTTATTGTAAATTGAATGTATCTTAAATTCTTATTAAAAATGTAATAGAATTCCAACATAAAACATAAATGAATATATATATATGAATTACACAATCATAAACGAAAATAGTAGTCATGCTCCAACTATTATTTTCAGTAACTAAAAAACATCTACCATATATTTTAATCTCATTATAAATTACATATCAAAGTAGAAAAAGGGAAAAAAGAAAATATGAAATTCATTCTTGAAATATATCTGCTTGAGCTAATTCTGGACGCATACAAAAAGAAAAACACTACTCCTTAATTCTGTAAGATTTTTCGTGTAACCAAATATTTTAATAATGTACATAAATGACAACTATCATATTGCTAGAATCTTTAGTAAAAGTATAATTGTTATAATAGAAATAAATCGAACACTAACAACAGCAATAAATAAACAATCCCATAAAAGATTAATATAAAACATTAAAGAATATAAAGAATATAAAAGATATGGAAAACAAGAAAATAATAAAGAAAAAGAAAATTAAGAATAAAAAAAACGAATACTATATTATTAAATAATTTTTTTAACAATAGTAAGTTTTTAATATGCCTTCGAAATGGAAAGAATAATTTTTCATCGTTTATTTAATATATTTCTCAATACTAAATTTAATTCATTAGTGATTGAAATGTTTTTAAACTAATTTTTTATTTCGTTAAAAATAAATCAACTTCGCTGTTTACGTACTGATTTCTTTTTATTGCATAAAAAATCCATCTAGAAATAAATCAGACATAAAATGCATATGTTGAGATGTTAAGGTTAACGGTTACATTGCAGATGCACCAGTCTGCAAAGAGGACAGGATCGTCGTGGTGGGGGGCTCAAGGGGTGAATCCCTAGAGATAGCGTGTAAGGTGGAAGCTGACCCGCCTGCCCACAGTTTTCGATGGAAATTCAACAACAGCGGCGAGACTCTAGAGGTGCCCAACAAACGGTTCTCCGTCGAGCCAATCGACGGACTCAGCGTACTCACTTATGTGCCCAATACGGAATTAGATTATGGTACACTATCCTGCTGGGCTGATAACTTCGTCGGCAGTCAGTCAAGGCCATGTCTCTTTCAACTAGTCGCAGCCGGTGCGTAATTAAATTTTTTCTAATTATTCAACCGTATAAGCGAATAAATCAGCGATAAACTTAAAATACCTATTATAATTCATCGCTTTCATTGAATTTAATGCAGCATTGTCCATGAAAAAAATTGTTGGACTTCTTTGTATAAAGTAAAAGTTTTTCATATTTAGTAGTCACCGTATGTTCTAATTCAATCAGATCAAACATTTTGATCTACGAAAGAAATTGTTAATGGCATTTTTTCTAGATATGAAAAATAAGCAGCCCTTAGTACTTCTTAAATCTTAATATTTCTTTTATAGTTTCAAACAAAATATTTACCAATAATCTACCAATATAGATAAGGATTCTGTATTTATTACTATATAATTGCAGTTATTCATAATTATTGAGGAACAATGGATTACCTTTCAACTTTAATTAATACAATCCAATGCACTTTGTAATTAAAAATTTTATTTAATCCTGGAATATTTATAAAATCAATGATTCTGTTTATCGATCGCCACTTTATGAATTATTCATCGTTATTTAAAATTATAAGTCACCATTAAGATTTCGATAAGCTAATTATGCAATGATAATTGCATGAATTATGTATTTTTATGAGATAATTTTGTTTAATAAAGTGTAAAAAATTTGCATGATATTTTTTTAATAATCTGATCATTAACATGTATTAAATTTCGTCACTTTTTGTAAATGAAGTATTCTATAAGATTTTTAAATATGAATATCAGATTAAAAATTTTTTTATTTCTAATATATTTACATAGTACTTGAAGCTTACACTCGCCTCATCTATAATGTACATACATATAAAACATTTTCAGTTGAAATCTGTTTAATCGATTATGTGTATACACGCCATTCACAGTGAAGTAGTTAAGCAATTATGGTTCCTCTTATTGACTATGCATGTTTCATCAAACATCCATTTCACATACCTCGTATTTTGGTACTAAAACTTCAGATATGAAAATACTGAGTTGTTTTAATTTCTAATAGAATATATTAACAGAGTCATTAATATAATAATCTGCCATATAAATACATTGTTTTAATTAAATTTTTTATCCAAATTTATTATCTGAATTTAAATAAAACATAAATATTATTTTCTTACTATTTCACATTATAACACTGTAAAATACTATACATGAAATTAAATGAAATAAAAAATATAATAGAATCTGGAAAATTTATTATATAAAATTTATTAATCTTAAAAAATGTTATAGCTGATATATTATACTATTACTTTTACTATAAAATAAAATTAAAATATCTTCAATCTTAATAAAAAATAATTCTGAAATAGTATTAGCCTATTATTGAATAAATAATTCGATAAATAATATACGTGCTGTGAAAATACAAAACTTTAATAAAGCTTCTACGGCAATGGTATTTAAAAAATCCTATTTACGAGTATCTTACTAACAGAGGAGTATAAGCAACAAAACTAATAATCGCTGTCTTCGTTAAAGTAATTTAATATATGAAATACCTAGATGTTTCTTCTACATTGAACAGATTTATATATTTACAGAGATATAATTAAACATATATTTTCATAGTCACGTGTTTGTAAATAACTTCATTTTCGATCTACATTTTCTATCTCCATTTCTCTGTTACTATTTCTCTAATTTATTTATTTTTATTACTTTCATTCTCTTTTTATATACATTCTTTTTTTGTTTTTCTTACTCTTCCTCTATTTCTTTCTAGCATTTGATTACTCATTCTCCTAGCACTCATCGCCCTCGTCTTTGCCGCCTTCCAGATTATCATAATTCAAAAGGGATTTCAGTTCTCACCGACCACGGTTTGTGTTTACCTATACTACGTCTCTATCCCCACTCGTAGACTCAGTAAAAGTAGATCGAAATATTAGATAAGCAGATAAGCCCCAAAAAATAAATATAAGCACTGGCAAATAATT
>NW_011948420.1:2805791-2822101 GCF_000503995.2 Ceratosolen solmsi marchali
CTATCCTATTCTCATATTCTCATTGTCTTTTTCACTCTCACAGATTACTTTGTTTATACAATATTTAATATCGTAATTCTTTTTATTTTTCTTTTCTCATTCTCTTCATTTCTCTCATTTATAGACGATATGGCTAAATAAAAAAATTTAATATAATAAATTAAAATTTTAAATAATCTAATAAATTCAAGGTAATTTAAAATAAATATTTAAATATAGAATAAAATATTGTCTAATCAAAAAAATGTAGGAATTTGAAAGGATTTATGACACAACAATTAATTTATATTCAATATACATTTATTTCTATACCTACCGCAATTACTAAATTAAATTAATTTTGTAGCAAATATTCATCTAATCTTTAGTGCTATACTAAATAAAAAAATTCAGCAACATAAAACGCATATAACAAACCCGTTTTTCATTAAAAATAAGTCATGTTTAAACATTTATTAACAAATAATAATAACAAAACAATAATATCAATTTAAAGTTAATATTAGCTGTTGAATTTTAATGAATTCAAATAGTATAAATAAAAAATCAAAATAAAAAAATCTTAACTCGTAAATTCAGTAAAATGATAATATCGCTGTATTAAATAGAATCGAACATTATGTATTTAGAAGCTATTATTACTACCTATTAGGCATTCAAGCTATTTTAATAGATATAAAAAGTCATTACTATCGAATTCTACTAAGCAGTAAAAAGGTAATTAAAATGCAGATAATAAAAATTAAATTAAATGAAGTTTTAAGTTTTATTAAAATTATTTAAAAATAATTATTTAAAACAATTTTATAAATATAATTGGCTTAATTAAGAAATAAATTTAACAATATATTTTTTCATTGTAGGAATTTAAAACAGTTTTTAATAAAAGAATTAAAACTGTATAATTCAAATTTCGTAATATATATAATTTATAAATTCTAACAGATTAATTTATTAATAAAAAATATTAATAAATTTAAGTATAATTGATAGAAATTATTTATATTTTGTAATAGTTCTATTTCAATAACAATAATTTAATTTTAATATTTTAATTATATTATTCAACACACTTCTTTTGTTCTTATATTGTATTATTAAAATTTTACAGAATACTATATTTGAATAGGACAGTAAAACTATTTAGATATTTTGATATTTATATTTTTACCCATTTCAAATTTAATTTTTACATTTACATAATTGATATATATATATATATATATATATATATATATATTGGGTTTAATTTCAATCTTACATTCTCTAAATTATAATTCACACTCTATATAAAATTAGAAACTCAAAATACTTATGTTTTATACATTCTTTTAATGGCAAATAATGAATTCGGCGAATTAATAACACGATAAACCTAAATTATTTTTTAGGTCCGAAGAGCCCTTTAACAGGTTAACGCTTGTGTCAAGTCTGATTAACAAGATGGCCTATCTGATAAAAGAATTAATATGCCGTCGGAAAGCAGATTTGGAGAAGCACGCTAATTTTTGCGGTTCATGTCTAATCCTAACCGACGTTGACATGTAGCCGAACTCTTTTTCAGTTGTGAGATACTGAGAGCTACCACGTGGAACAAAATGAGAATGCTTTTTTATGTTCAAACAATGAGTATCTATGTTCTTGATGGCCGTTTTTTATTGCTACTATTCATATCAATATCAATATATATTGTACTCAATAAATACTAACCAAATTTTAGTTGTCTTATTGTAGCTCATTGGCATTGATCTGTTTGTATTCAATAATTGTTCAATAATTTGTAACAATTGTTAACAAAACTGACTATCTCAAGAAAATTAATAGTATGCTGGTTTTTGGCGATTTTAGAAAAATCTGTACTTCTGAAACATTTGATTGTAATGACTACTTAAGTTTAACTTGCCTAGAAAAGTTTTCATCAATTATTTAGATTTTTATATTATATTTGTTTCTCTGCTTCACATGAAAATAAAAACATTGATAACTTCTAATTAATTTTCTGTAAAATTAAAATAATAATACATACTGATACAGTAGGTTATCAGATAAATTCTACTTTATAAAATTTATTTATTATGTAAATGCTATCATATTAATTGAATATATAATTCAAAAACGAATATAACTCTTCCAAATATATAAAAAGAGAATAATTATATATAAATTATGAGTTGAATATTAAAAGTATTATAGTAGTTAATCTGTAAACGGGCATGCCTAAAGGTATTTACTACTGCAGGAATTCATTATAAATAGGGATGGTACGAATATAAATTTTGCTGATATTGTATATTATTTATACTTATAATCTATTAAATATCATTTAAATCAGCAAGATAAGCTTCTAAAATAAAACTTTATTACTAAAACTAAATCCTTATTCATTTATATCTTTAAAACTCAATTATGAAATACGTAACGAAACAATTTTTATAAACGAAAGTCAAATTTTTTCATATTTTAAATAATATTAATAAAATAATTTAAACAATTATTTATCAAAATAATGTAAAAATTTTAAAAATTAGTCAAACATCAATTTATTTTTCTTATGGCCATAATACATGTTTTATTATAAAAATATTATTAATATATTTATGATTTTTATTACTATTCAAATTTTTATCATTTTATCGTTGTTGATATTACTATTATAATTATCATTATTGTTATCACTATTACTATTTTTATTAAAACAATTTATTTAATAAAATAATAAAAAATATTTAATAATTAACAAAAGACTTGATTTCATTGAATTGTAAAACTAATTAATTATCGACCCTATGGTAATAAAATTTCATTTTATTTTAAAAATATAATAATCATAATGTGTTGAAAATAAATTATGAAATTTGAAAGATTGATAATAAAAATATAACACACATATTCCGGTGTTATAAATAACTTATTTATTCCTTCCATTATTTAGATCATTATTTAAAAACAAAACCGAAAATTTTGTTTCTTTTTCATAATTTTACTATTTTATTAAAAGCCATTACTGCCTCTATCTTTTTTTAAATCTGTCCTATTTCTTAATAGTATGTGCAGATTTTTCTACATATTTATCACATTGCATCCTTTGGTTTCACATCTATAACTCTATGCTCTACCCGCCTTCTACTCTTCAGCAAAGACGATAACTATGAGTAAAGCACCCCTTTTTATATGTTTTCCATTTTATATTTTGCATATCCATTCTTTTATTGTCTCTGAATAGCAATTTAATACGGCTTTGCAGTAGAAAACAGTCTCAACGACTTTTCTTAAATATTTTCCCATCCAACAGACTAGTTTTCTTACCCTCTCGCTAACTTTATTTTTCGATCCTATAGGAATTTTACAAAACTAAATTAGTTAAAATATTTTGTATTATGATTATTTATATTTTATTCATTATAGGATATTCAAATGTCAGAGTGGGATCGCTCACTATCAGAAATTACAAAAGATAATATATTATGCTAATGCTGTAATAATTAAAGACTATCTTTTTGTGAATATATCAGAGAAAAACAAATGAAAATTGAAGAAAATAAGTTTGTAAAGAAATAAAATTCAACGAGGTGGAATAAAAAATGTACAAAATAATGCAAACGAGAAATAAGTGAATGCGAAAACTGTACAGACGAAAAAGTACACGAAGCTAGTAAACCATATCAACAAGAAACAGAAGTGATTCTCTTCAACTTAAACTTTTCCTAATACTTTCTTTCGCTTCCTTTTTCGTTCCGTACAGATGCATACTTCGATATGTTTGCATAGGATTCAGCTGTTTAACTCTCCGCCTTTTTCCGCAACTCGTCTAGTATGTTTAGATGTACCGTCAATTACGAGAAAGAAAAGAAATACGCGTGTATGGGATTCAAACATGTGTCAGAGTTGGGTAAATGTAAATCCGCAAATTACAGTACACTTTCTGAAAATGCAGAACACCATTACTACAAGACTGTAGTATACTTGATACTTTACATTATACATACATTATTAACCATCCCACTAACACGACGAGCAAATAGTCTTATAATTATTTTATTCGGTTGCTTTATAAGTTTTGAATTATCGAAAAATGGACGTATTGAATATATTAGATATATTAAGAATATTTATTTCACTTCAAATTATTATCTGTATATTCCAATTATACACTTCCAATTATTATCATTCTTCTTTCATAATCGAGATGATTTAAAATTCTTTTACAGTGATTAATTATTTTCAACATAATTATTGAAGAAATTAATAATTCACGTATTTAAATATTATCATTAATATATTATTACTTTAATTGAATAATATTTGTAAATGAAGAAAATAATTTAAAAGTAGTATATTAAATATTTAATCACAGATATTTACAAAATATTAAATTAATATATTATTTGTATTTCTTTACCTATATCACTTGAGTACTTAGTGTTTAAAGTAAAATAGTTTTCAATTCTCATCGGTCATTATTATTTCATAATTTATTTTGCCATGCCATGTTCTATATTCATTAAAGTCAGCTTATTTTTTTTATATTTCTTTTAATTATATATTTTTTATTTATAACCATAAACAGATTTTCGCGTCATTGATAAAATACACATTTACGTCAATATTCATCGGATGTTCACAATTCTAGGTTACTTTCCTTTCTATATTATATAGAATGGTATTCGCATAGAATATTTATGTTGACAGTTAAGTTTCTTACAACATTACAAAATTTTATTCAAATTTGATTTTTTCAGTCCGAAATTTATATTTATATTTTGTCATTAATAAGAAATTTCTAAAATTATTTCCAGAAAAATTTAAAAATATGATTTCAAAATGAATATATAAATGATTTTATAAATAAATAGTGTCAAAATTTTATTTAAAAATGTTGTAAAAAATCAGACTTTGTTATGATTTTTGGGTGCTGTATAAGAATAATTAAATAATTATAATTAAACAGAATATTGAAATGAGAATTTACTAAATCAATAATATTAAAATTAACAAACAATATATACAAAATGATAATAATAGAATTTCATATTAAACAAGAATAGGTATATTTTTATTATCTTCATTTATAACAGCTTATAATTATAAAAAATTATATTTATTTTACGAAACAAGACATTATAAAATTATACTATAATTTAATTAAAAATTGTTCTATAGCATAATTATGTGTATATATATATATATATATATATATATATATATATATATATATATAAATATATATAATAATACAATATAATGCAAATAAAATTAAATGACAATAATAACAATTTTACTTTCTATATTTCTAAATTATGATATTTACGACTGAATAATTTTAAAAGTATATGTTATTACATTGATTCACTTATATTATATGTAAATTATTAATGAGATGATTTTACCTATATATTTCTATATATTTACTTATATATTTATATATTTTTAAACAAATTTAAACAAATTTTTAAACACAATTTATGCTAAAGAAAAATATTAGCAATGTAATATTTGCTTTAAATATAAATAGTTAAACTTATATCTGTATAAAAAATAATAATTTCAAAATAATTACTGATGAACGTTCATATTTTCATACATCAAAGAAATAAATAAACATAAATGTGAATTAAACTTTCGCGATTATATTAACAATATATTTATATTGAAATATAAAATTTGGTTACAGGCTACTTGACTATATGTTCAACTGTCATGAAGTTTACTTCAAACACTAATTCCAATCTCATTACAATGTTAATACAAATTGTTTACATTTTTTGTGGCAATATTGTATTAAAATATTATTCAATTAATTGATAAGTATATAAATATACATATTTTATAAATTTTAGGGAAATAAAAAATTTTAATTTAGAATGTTCATTCATACAAAAAACAATATTTTTAAACAATCCCAATTTCCTAGATTTAAAAAATATTTCTAGTACAAATTGTGAATAAAAATTTTTATATATTTCAAATTTTTGAGAATCTTTTTTAATTGCAATTAAAACATTATCCACATTTTTTATTTCATTTCGTTTACACTTTAAAATTTTTAATAGTTTTAAAAATTTGTTATATTTATTTAGTTTATTAGTTATATAAAACTTGAGAAAGAATTTACAGTACTTGAAGTATTTTATTTTAATTCTTTAATACTTATTATTCTTTTTTTTTTTAGTAGAAGTGGTTTTTATCCCTATTATATAATTTTTTATGCATCATACTTATGGAATGAAAATTAATTTCATAAGTAGATTTAATGAAAAAATCGATTAACCTCGAAAGCGATATATTCACGTAAAAATTTTACCAAATATTTTAATTTCATTCTAAAAAGAATTTTTTAATATAAAATATTATTAAAATATTTTCATATAAAATGTTTGCGACGACTTATTATTTAGTATAATATTCCTAATCACAGAACTACTTGATGAAATTATTTTCTGTTCAGCCATTTCCCTCAGAATTTTGGTCAAACTAACTTCTACATGAATACATCTAAATTATTTATAAAAGACGTTAAAATCAAAGCTATAAAAATAAAATAATAATAATCACTTTTATTTCAGGTAAACCATTCCCTGTACGCAACTGTAGCCTGTCGAATCAGACATACACTAGTGTTGAGGTCAAATGTTACTCTGGCTACGACGGTGGCCTACCCCAAGAATTTATCCTCGAGGTATATCATGGCGACCTCGAGGCATTGGCAAGTATTCGACCACTGTATAATGTCTCGACAAGGGAAGAGCCCATATTCGTACTGTCAGGACTCAAAGCCTCAGTGGACGCAGGTGTCCACGTTGCTGTCTACGCTGTCAACGCTAAAGGCAGGAGCCAACCTGTTATTTTAAGCGAGGTCACATTTCGTGACGCTGAGAAGAGAACCGGTGAGCATACATGTTTCCACATGAATTTTAATCCAAAAAATATACTACAACTCAAATTAATAACACTTTAATACTTTATTTCGCATGATCCAGCAAATGGATGCAATACAGCGAAATTACTTTCGATTTATATAATGAGAATGAAAGCACATACTTCAACTCTTTTATATTTAAAGTTGAATAACTAACATTTGTATGACGGATTTATTAACAAAATTTTTTATTCTGTTATATACGCTGTGCATTCTCGATATTTTTTCGATAAATTTATAAATATCTATGGATGAAAAGCAACTTAAAAGTTATGTATGAGTTATTTATTTCGAATACTAAATAGAACTGACATAAAATTGAAATGTACAATGCTCTTCCTTTGAATTTCGTTCATGACTTTTTTTAATAACCGAATTCTCATTTAATAGGCGTTTATGTATAATCAATCTAAATTTCATAATTTAATTATCATTTTCTTATTTATAAATAAATTAATAAATCATGGTTATGAAAATACAATTTTACAAAATAACAGAAAATGATTCCTAACTAAAAACTCAGAAACTATACTTATTGTACAATAAAAAAATTTTTTAAATTTCATAATTTATATTTTTTGTATAATAAACAAATTTTTATTATAACTTAATTCATATATAATATATAAATTTAGATTTTTAGATTTTGCATTAAAATTAAATATTTTGAAGTTAATATAATATCATTTACGAAATTCTTGTAGTTAAATAAAGATTTTAATCTATCTACAGTTGTCTTTCACATATGACATTTTGTATTTATTATGTAATCAATTACTATACTAATTCATCTTGATATAAATATCTCACTTATTACAATAATATCACATGACTATTTTTTGTACATCTTGCGAATTTATAATTTATATTATTTTTTGTTTCCATTTTTTAAAAATAGTAATTTATTTTAATAATCTTCCAACATTATTTTTCAATTTATAATGAATCTTAACCGATTCGACTAAATTACTTAATACTTCTATTTCGAGGTAAATCATATTGAGTATATTATTAATGTATTATTTTTTCGACAGGCTATTCCTTAATTATTTAATAAGGATTCACATATTTTCGTTTTCCTATTTGTTTTTTCTAGCACTACGAATAAAATATGGAAAAAATATTGTATCGCCCGTTATAGACTCCCTAGCCTGTTTAAACTGAGAAATCGAACATTGGCAAATCAAACGCTGCCATCTCCCAATATGTTCACATTCTTCAAGGAAATGTATAAATATGAAAGAGACATTATACATTGCATAAAAGAGATAATGGACTGACTGTACACAAGCTCTTGAATTTTGCTATTAATGATGATTTACGTGCTCTTTCACCACCATCTGTTTAATACTCTATTTATTGAATTCTTATCTATTCTTATTTAATCAATAATTTAGTTTATATACATTACTAAAATTTTACTTATATAAACTATGAAATTTTTTAACACACAAACTATAATATTATCAAATGACCACTACTTTCGTCGTGTTGACTGCGTTATACTAATATCTTTATATCGTCTAAATACTTTATGCTGTCTTAATAATTTTTTAAATGATCGATCAAAAATATTATGCATATAAAATAATTGTTATATTTTTAAAATAAATTGAGAAGAAAGTTTATAGTGTAAATAGTATATCATATTATTCGTGTACTTTTATCAGAAATTGATATTACAGTTACATCGTTTAAATGATAGTTTCTATTTTTTACATTCTTATAGTTATATAAATGACTTAGTAAGAAAATTCAACTATATCCATTTACAATAATTTATGGTAATATTAAGAAATTAATTTAATATTATTTTAATGCAGTTTTCATCGGGTCAATATTACTCCAGTTTATGTAATCGTCCCCCTCCTACTCTTCACTCATAGTGTAAGTATTGTCGTAGATATAACATAGCTAAGTAACAACTGCCTTAGGAGTTGTAAAAGCTAGCACGTATAAGTTACGTGTCGCAAGTATCGCAAGTATCGCAATACCGAATATTATTTACCCTCTATTTTCTTTCACTTTTCGCAACTTTTGTTATAGGAAATATCGATAGTGTTTATTAACTTATCAAAAAAATCATAGTTAGAATCGATACATTAATAAGTCTCCAAAATGTCTGTTAAAACATGCTAATCATCTTTAATATCAACATAGTTTACTTACTTATACAATATCTATCAATTTCCTTTAGTGTCATTGCAAATAATGTAATCATGTACTTATAATTATTACTTATAAGGTTAGCTTAAGCGTATATATAAAATTACAAATAACGTCAATAATAAAAGTAATAAATGTTTAAATCTTTTGTCAACTACCTAAATAATTAACCAACTTTCATTATCCGAAACTTTTCTAGAAGTATAAATTCACTATATAATTAATACGTAGCTTGAATTAGCTGAATATTGTATGATTAACATTACCTAATAATATTTCTTAATAATAAAAATAATACCAATCATTCTTAGATTCTTAATCATTCTTAGATGCTTATCTTAGGCAAGTTAAAGTAAGCTTAACTTACTTCACCTTCGCTAAAATTGTCTCCAATAAATCCCAATAGAGCTGTTCATCAAATTAAGGCAAACATAAGATCAACCCTTCAAATGATTGCATTCCTTTTTTCTAGAGAAACATAGCACTTGTTTTTAAATATTTATTAAATTTTCAATACTTATAATCTATAACGAAAAATAAAAGTTTTCTAAATTCTATATTTTTAATGGTCTATTTTAAAATCACTGCTTACTAACAGTGGATCTTAAGTATATAGAATTTATGAGGTAAGTGTGAACTTTATAAAACAAATTAGAAGTATTATGTTCATGTAGAATCCCCTCTTCATCTTCAATTTCATTGAAATGAGATTGTCATTAGCTGTCATTAACTCAGTCTACAATTAATCGCATGATTGTTCGTATGTTTATTTGTTCATGATACATATAATCAGAAATATATCTCAATAGAAAAATATTTAAAACAATAAAAATGACCCTTATATACACATTTTGTGAAACTTTTTCCAAATAAAAATTAGATTAAATTTAAATAAAAACCAAATACAATTAATTTATAGAGTAAGAAATAGTAAGTAAGAATAAAATTTAAGTACAGCAAAAATTATGCTTATGATATAAAAACTTCGATATAATTGTAATAAAGTTACAGTATCAGTGGATAATATGAATGATTATTATTTTAGTGTAATGAATCTATACAGTTTTTTTTATTTTAATTCCCTCGAGAGTATACATTGAAAAAGTCATGAAAAATTGCTACTGTTGGCAAGAAAATAATGATTAACAATCTTTTAAAGATTATGGAAGACATTCGATTGCTATTTCAAAGATTGACAGGTATAGAACGCTATATCATCTCTTTCTCTCTCTCTCTCTCTCTCTCTCTCTCTCTCTCTCTCTTTCATAACATATATTCAATTGTCTTTTGTATCTCATAGAGTCTCTAGTGCTGTAATTGATGCACAGAAGTATGGTGCCTTGAGCGGGTGGTGTCAACACCGGGAGAATCAGTAAGCAAGACTGATCACCACTCGCCCCTTAAGGCTCCACACAGCCCGAAACACCGGTGCTGCTACTTCACCCTAATTATGCGTTTGCATATGCCCCCGATCTTGCCTCTTTATACACGAGAGATAAGCTATATTTACTTATACAGTATCTTCTTGTTTCGCAAATCGGTTCTCTACACGGGCAGCTTCTTAAAATATTTGCTTCGACAATTTAAATCTTAAGAGAGTTTGATATGTAGATATAGTGCAGTCAAGTTATTTTCTTCATATGTATATATATATATATATATTATTTTCATTATATTTAAATGAAACATGACTGAATCATGAAATTACTTATAAGCTAATTACCATTCTGAACAAAATGAAGCTTATGACAGCAAATGATAATAGAAGCAACTCCTACTTCCTATACATTATGAATATCATTGATAAAGTCTTACTAAAAAATATCAAGAACATTAGTTAATTAATTTTAAATAAACAAGTCGAACAGCAATTTCATCTCATAAATTATTGCACGTTCTCATTGCTACTTATATTTTTCCTATTATTTTTCATTTTTAGCATGTACAAATACGTATAATACAGTATGTTTTATTAACATACAAATTCAATTTTTTTTTATTAATATTTACATTTAGAAGATATTTAAACATGCAAAAACATGCATAAAACTCATAAATAAATTTCTATTAAATAAAGAAAACGAAAAATTAAGGCATACATTAATTTTGATGTTTTAGAACTACTTACATAACACGCTATATTTTTATACAAAATATTTTAAAATTAATAGCAATAAATTGAAATTTTTTAAATACTATCATTATATATACTGTTATTATTAATGTTAAAAGTGAAGTTTAACTTATCGCGTAATATCGTTTCAAAATCTATTTTTTTTATTTATTTTTTTTTATTTTTCTCTCTTTCTCTCCCTCCTTTATCTTCTATCTTTTATCGATAATTTTGGATGTCTGTGTTATTCCAGTTCACAAACCATAAGGATGTTGCTAAAATCATTATCTTTAATTGTTATCCTTCATTCGAAACTCATTAAAAATTTTTACTAGCCGGAAAAAGGAAAACATAAATTTATTCGTATAACGATTCATCTCAAATTTTTACTTGATGTTTTTCTTTATCTGTTACCTTCTTTGTTGCACACATTCACGTATACATAATTACACATGTAGCATATGTATATAAATAAATTATCTCTATGTATATTTGTAGATTCCGATACATCTATCTCTTAGTTTCTCTCATTATTGTTTTTGTACCTCTTTTCTCATTCCTTTTAAATTTTTCTCCATGTAGGGGACAGTGCAGTCTGCGAATAGCATAAAGTACGAGTGATTTCTCCCGTGAAGCCGCTCTTCCTTCCGCACACAATGCTTTGCCATGTCACCCTTTTCTTTGCTTTTAAGAAAACAGTACAGTTAATCATGCAAATAGATTTTTCATAAGGATGACGTGGCTTAATTAAAGAATTATATAATTAAGCGACGCGTATTTAAGTAAATGTAGCGGCAGATACTAATGGTCTTTTATATCCTTTGTGTTTATCAATTTAATGATAGAAATCTTAAAGGGATTCACTAATTACTTTTTCTATTTCATTAGGCTATTCAATTTTCCGAATGACATATAATTATAGTTCTTGACTTGAATATTTTTATTTAAACAAAAATGAAAAGGATCATAATAAATTTTTGAGCAATAAATAAATATTCTATAAATTTTGCACTATGATGTATGCAATTTGAAGAGAACTTACTTTATACTTTTACTAATATTCTGAATTATATAAATATTAAATCTTTAATTTAACAAACACGTTTCTTAATTTTTAAATTATATTAGTTTAAATATTTAACTAGAATTTGTAGTTTAAATATGAAGCATATAACTTATTTTATAACTCAAACATGTAATCTACAGCAATGACATGAAAAATAGAACTTTCAATATCTTTCTTATAAAAACTAAATTCTTTTAATCACTTTTACAGAAATTGAAATGTTCAAAATTATTTTTAAGATATGGTTTATAAAATTTTATTGATTTTAATGATTGAAATTTATTTATTGTTATAGATTAAAATCGTTATATTTGAATAGATTTAATGAATGTTATAATAATATTTATAGTAAAAATTATAAGCATTACATTTCGAAATATGAAAAAAATATTCTGGTAATTATATATATCATTTAAATTAAATATTATAGAATTTTCTTCTTATTTGATAATAATTTAAATATTTCATTATTTTGCAATATTTCAAATAAACTATAAATTGTACTTCAATACCACCGCATACAAATAATTAAGAACATTTTTTTAAAGAAAATATTTCAGTAATAAGATTAAATTAAACCGAAATCATTTATATTATAAAATTAAACGATTATTTTTTAGTTTTTAATTAACAAAATTAGTTTTTAAAACATTGGAATTTTTTAATTCAAAAGTTATCTAAAATTTACTATCGCACATTAATGAATTGAGAACATGTAAAAACTTTAAATAAAAGCTTTCTGTACTTTAATAATTACTTTTCAAATTTTTATTATACAATCAGATTTATCAGCATTAAGTACCGAAAATTTGTTCTAATTTATAATGCCGCTTAAATAGACATTTCCTTTTTTAATTTATAAATGTTTTTATATTTTTAAACTATTTAGATAATAGTAAATCAAGAATATTTCAATCAAATTAATCAATCAATTTTACTCACTGATACTTTTAATAGAATAATAAAATATAGTAATCGTGAAATTTAACACTGCCTTTGTTCACTCAACTATTATTTTCTTTACAGCTAAATTACAAAAAAAAATGGAATGAAAAAATACACTGGTATTTTATTAATACAAGTGTATATATGCGTTATATTTATAACAATAAAATACTCTAGAGACATCCATAAAAATTCTTCAACATAAGAAGTGAATTATAATTCCTATCACTTCAAATTTTCCAGATCTAGCTTTATCATTCATATATTTACGCAAATTTTTTCAATTTAATATCCCTATCTATTTTACGCCCTCTTTCCCCAAAAAGTTTCTAAGTAAAACAAAGAAGTTTTAAGAGTCCGAAGGGAGAAAGGGACAGTATCAATGGTTTTTACTAGATTACAATTTCAATAAAGTGAACTTGTCTCGCGCTTTCGTCGTCTTATATTTTCTGAAGATCTCCGCATAGAATCTTTCTCATATTGTTTTCCCCTTTGCTACTTCATCGTATGTCTACGTTTCCCTCGTGTCACTTTTCAATACTCTTTACTCCTACCTTACATACGATTCATCGACTTCGAAATAAAATTGTACCTTTCCTCTTCTTCGACGAGACTCCTCAATCTTAAGAAAAATTAGAGCATAAGACAAATGAATACTCAGAAAGAAGTTGACGGATATGAAGCCTTACGAAGCAAAGCACTTAAAATGCACTTTAACAGATTGAAAATGAATCTGGCCTATGAAAGCTAGTTTCTTAATTCGAGAGATTACATGCAAAATTTTTAATTTTACTATCTATTACTACTTGTTCATACAAATAGTAACAATTAAACTAATTTACCTTAATTACTCTCAATATAATTTTATATGTTTTATATATTATATTATAGTTGACTTAAAATAGAAACTGACAGTATCGAATTTATAATATTTCATTTATCATTATACAACATATATAATAAGTCAAAAATTGATGTATTCGAATTTTATAGAATTATATCGATTCATTGCTATCTAATTCTTTAAATTGAAGTTTTAAAAATTGAAAAACTAATTTATAATTTATTATTAATAAATACAACACGTAAAAGAATTAACGGCGTTAGAGTATATGAATAATTATTTTAAATTGATAATTATTAAAAAATTGTTCATAAAGTATCAAAATAAAAATAACCTTATAAAATGCAATTAGATAACTACAGCAACATAAAAAATGAATATTTAAAAAAAATCAGTTTAAATAAAAATATTTAATGAAATCTTAACAATATAAATGAGTAATTTTTATTTAACTTAAATGGAATATCCATGTTTCTTTTAAAATTGAAATATGAAATTTTTTTATGCTGTTATTAAAAATACATTTGAAATTAATATTATATTAATAGTATAGATTTATGACATTGATTTCATTGATTTTATGTTGAATATTCATATTTAATAAATATTAGTTTCATAGAAATTCAATTTTTTAACATGCATTATTCATAAAATCTGTTTAAATATTATAAACATATATATCTCAAATAATTATTTACTTAAATTATTATAAATTAGCAAAAGTATGGTCTATAATGATACATTAACATAATTTTTTTATAAATAGGCTAAGCTTCTTATTGAATTTAAATTACATTAAAAAAGTTTATTACATATGTATTTGCATTGTACCTTTTAAGTAATAATAATAGATTTTTTTAATAGACAAGACAATTTTGACAAATTTATGACTTCATATAAAATACGAAAATTATTATAAACACGAAAATATCTGTTTATACACAACAACGTACTATATGAATTTTGAAATACAATTCTATAAAAAAACTATTTAAACCAGTTATTTAAACATTTTAAGCATTAAAGAATTAATTTATAAATTTCTTATATGACTAATTATTGTATCATTTAAACACTAAAAATATAACTATGTACCTCATAGTTTACTGTGCATATCCTTAGTTCTAAAGATTGACTGAAATAATATAAATATTGATTAAGTTAAAAATTTCCTAAAAATATCTCTATAATTGTATATTTATATACAATGAACTTATACAAGAAAGAACATTAAAATATTACAATATTTTATATTTATATTATACATATTTATAATATTTTCTGCAAATTTTATTTTTAAAATATATTTAATTTTCTTATAAAATAATTACACAACTATTTTATATTACAAGACTAATTATTTCAAAGATACGTTAGTTTTATAGATAGAATTTGTATTAACTAAATAATGCAATTATTACGTTAATTCAATTAATTAAATTTATTAAATAAATTTCAAAGATAAAGGTGGCTCCATTGAAGAAAATCACCATACTATGATTGGAACTCGCAGCCGCATTATTACGTCACTCTTAAAGTTAACTCGCTACGTAGTAACCACGCTACGAATGAAATTGATGCAATCCATCTGTGGACGGACTCCCGAGTAACATTGGCATGGATAAAATCCCACCCATTACGGTGGAAGGGATTTGTAAGCAATAAAGTATCGTCAATTCAAGATCTTACACCCAACACTCAGTGGAGATTCGTCCCTGGAATATCAAATCTAGCAGATTGTGCATTAAAAGGCATCACCTCGTTTCATCTTCAAGAACACCAGGTTTGGTGGAATGGGCCACCATGGATTTCAACTCAAAAGAATTGGCCTCGCCAGCCAACTCTAGATGACAGTCAATGCCAGCAAGAAGCACGACCATGAACAACACTCGCCTCCACCACCTTTAAGCCACAATATGCCGGAAAATTGACCTATAAATATTCTAACCTTAAAAAACTAATAAGAATTACAGCTGTCTACATCTCGTTCATACATCGACTGAAGAAGGCTCGAATGACAATACCCTACCGCCAAACGAACATTGACGCCTGTGAAGAGACAAGAATCTACTAGATAAAGGTAACCCAAGCAGCTTACTTTTCGCACGAATTGAAGACATTGCTGGGCAGGAATCAACTGCCAAAATACACGCATTCAGTCGACTGACAGCCTACGTCGATAATCAAGAATTAGAGTCGGTGGAAGACTTAATACGTCCCTAATCAAGCAAGACAACAAGCACCCTGCTATTCTTCCCCG